>NW_027527429.1:2623520-2623837 GCF_008692635.1 Crocuta crocuta
ACGGACAAAGCGGGTCTAGACAAAGGCGCGGCCAACACCTGTCGCTCTTGGCTCGGCCCCCGCTTTTCTCCACCGAAGCGGCTGCAGCTGCCAACTGTCATGGGCATCAAGTTACGGGAACCAGACGGCGACTTACGCGAGTCTGGGCGAGGGGAGGGCTGGGAGAAAAGGGAGCCGAGGGGGAGGGGTGGCGGGGGACCAGGGAGCCGGCCACAGGGAGGGAGGTCGGGGCTCAGGAACAAGAGTGGGGACCAGAGAGGGACGGGCGGGGAGCGGGGAGGACTGGGAAGAGTGGGAGGGAAGGGGAAGCAGGGCCA
>NW_027527429.1:2623852-2624105 GCF_008692635.1 Crocuta crocuta
CCCCCATCTCCCCAGGGTTCCGCAGCTTTCCCAACCCGGACCCGTCGACCTTTCCAGGTCCAGAAACCGCGGCCTTGACCGTGGCTCTGCCCTTTACAGTCCAGCACGCTGACGCTCCTCTCCGGAGGCGCCTTGCACGATCTAAGACAAGCGTGAACGCACGAACGAGCTCCTGCTCTCATGCACAGCAGACTTGGGGGCCCTGCTCAGGTAGGGAGCAAAACAAAACAAACGCACCCCCAGCCACAGCGCC
>NW_027527429.1:2624633-2648067 GCF_008692635.1 Crocuta crocuta
GCCGCCCATCCGCCCCCTCCTCGGCCTGGGGTCTTACCCCGGGCTCCCTCGGGTCTCCTGGGTAACCCCTGTCCCCGCGGGCTGGCGGAGGGGGAGGGGGGTCCTGGCCACCGCAGTCGCTGCTTACCGGACAGGGCGCCTCTCTCTCTCTCCGACTCCCGAGTGCAGAGCGCGAGCAGCTGCAGGCGGAAGCGAGCGAGCGCTTCGCGGCCGGCTACATCCAGTGCATGCACGAGGTGCACACGTTTGTGTCCACGTGCCAGGCCATCGACACCACCGTCGCCGCGGAACTCCTCAACCACCTGCTCGAGTCCATGCCTCTGCGCGAGGGGAGCAGCTTCCGGGATCTGCTGGGGGACGCCCTGGCCGGGTCTCCGGGAGCCCCTGGGCGAAGCGGCTGGCCCACGGGAGGGGTCCAGGGGTCCCCTCTGCCCAGTCCCCCGGGCCCCGGGGACGACCTGTGCTCCGACCTGGAGGAGGCCCCCGAGGCTGAACTGACCCGAGCGCCTGCTGAAGGGCCAGACTTGGTGCCAGCAGCCCTGGGCAGCCTGACCGCTGCTCGCATAGCCCAGAGCGTCTGGAGGCCTTGGTGACTAACGCCAGCCCAGCCGGAGGTTTGCAAGGGTGGGTGTGGCCTTCCCTTGCTCTGTTCCCTCCTCCCGGGGACAGATGTGGTGCCGGCGGGGCCTGATTGTCTCCCAGATCTGCCTGACGTCTTCCTCCAGTGACTGTGTGGCAGGGCAGTCCAGGAAGACCAGCCCATTCGGGCCCCTGGCCCTATTTCTTAAGCGCGTATCTTTTGTGGGACCCCCACCCCCAGGCCCGGGTCGGGTGGCCGGCGGGAGCTGCGGGCGGGAGGAAGACTCCTAACAGAGCCATCAGGGTTCTCCAGGACTGCAGGCCGCCCAGCCTTCCCAGGTACAGTGTGCATCCGGGGGCAGGGGTGCTGAAACCCTCCTGGGTGCTGGGCACTAGTGCTGGGGACAGAGGGAGACCTCGGACCGTGGTGGCCCTGGCCTGAGCAGAAGCTTGAACTCGCCACTCCCTCCAGGACACAGGGGAGGCAGGTGCACTGGGCAGCACTGCCTGTCACCTGCCAGACAGAAGCCGAGCCTCCCTGAAAGTCTTGCATTTAGCACACTGGGGGGGGGGGGGGGTGTATTAGGGTTACCAACACATGTTCCAGTTTTGTCAAATAAAGGATTTTGGAGAGTTAGTTACCCTTCAGAAGTATGACTGACTGATGTCTAATGTGTAAAAACTAAGGAAGGGCGTTTTTCTTGTATCTAACGTTGGTGAACTTTTCTAAAACCTCCCACCCTTTGCCAGCCAAGCGAGGAGTAGAATGGTGGTGGAGATTGCCCCCCCCCCCGGGTGGCACGTCTCACAACGGATGGTGCTTCCAACCCCCCAGGGACTGTGTGCAGCCTGGAGATGGACACCACTGGCATGGGGCTTGTCTCCAGAGTAACAGCACCAGGGAGAGAGCCTGTCCCAGGACCATTGTCTGGTATACAAGCTTCTAGGAATAAAACAAATTCCTACTTCCTAGCCATGTGGTTTGGAAGTTTCTTTCAAAGATCTGTTTTAGGATCCATGATGCAGACATCAGTCTACCTGTTAGGTTGTCTCTCTTCCTGACCGAATAGGGAGCTTCCTTCCCCCAGAGCCAGGGAGGTCGGGGACATGGAGACCCTCTCGGTTCATGGCTTGAAGTCAAAGCACCGTGGCTCTAGGCAGCTTGGACTGAAGATCAGACTGGGCCCAAGAGGTCAGAAGCCTTGAAAGGAGAGTGATGGGGGCGCCTGGGTGGCTTAGTCGGTTAAGCGTCCGACTTTCGCTTAGGTCATGATCTCGCGGTTCATGGGTTCGAGCCCCGCGTCGGGCTCTGTGCTGACTGCCAGCTCAGAGCCTGGAGCCTGTTTCAGTCTGTGACTCCCTCTCTCTCTGACCCTCCCCTGCTCACGCTGTCTCTCTCTCTCTCTCCTAGAAATAAATAAAAATAAAAAGAAAGGAGAGTGATGGGGAACAGGGACAGTGCCCTCCTGGGCTGGGGCAGGGCCTGCAGAAAGCACATGGTCAGCTGACACCCGGTCACTCTACAGGTAGCCCAACTCGGTCACCTCCTGCTCAGGACCCCAAAGCAGCTTGGGTTGCCAGTGCCCAGACCAGGCCTGAAGTGTGACAACTCAGGGTTGTCACCTGGGTCTCCTCTCTGGTTGTGCACCTTTGCTTCGAGAACATCTTTCCCAACAGTCCTTTTACAGAGGCCCCCCAGCAGGTCCTGGCCACCGGGGGGGGGGGGGGTTCACACTGGCTCCCCTGTGGTTCAATCTCAGATCTCAGCCACTAGTCTGTATAACCAGATGCACCTTATTTTTAGCGACTGGGGATCAGCCAGTGGGATGGGAAGGCAGGCCCACAGGAGAGGGCTCAAGGCATGGGAACGATATTCCTGGGCTTATTTTAGCTGCCCAGACAGACCGATGTAGGATGTGTCCACAGGGACAGAGACGGAGAGCAGGTCCCCCTGCAAGGCCTCTGTGGCATGTGGCTTCCAGCAGCACACAGGCCCCTGTGATAAGCTCTGATGCCACGGGGGGAGAGGGGATCTGCCAGGGACTGCTTTGAAACGTTAACTCCTTCCTCTCACGTGCACACTTGTCACATTCTCCCAGACACCCTGGAAGAGGGCCAAAGGGCCCCCAGGACTCAGGATGCAAGGTGCAGCAGGCTGACCTGGCCGGAAAGGTGTCGCTGGAGCCAGGGCCCTCCTCAGGCCTGAAGCCACTAACCCAGGGCTCTGGCCCTCCCACCTATGTATGGGGCAGCTTCTCTGTATGCCTCAGAAAAACAAAACAAAACTTTAAAATAAAGAAAGAAAAAGGAACAGCTTCTTCTCAGACAGGTAAGTGGTCCCTAGAGCAGTGACCACGGGCGGCCTCCGTGGGGCGAGAGCTGTCCCCGCCCCTTCGCGGGCGGTGCAGCCCGGACCACCAGCGTCCTGCCCGCTTTCCTCGGGAAGCTCTATTTCCAAGTTTCCCACTCGGCCAGACAACTATCTCATGCCCCCTCCTTTCCCTGAAACCCCCCAGGCTCCCTCCCTGGCCCTGTTCTTGGCTGAGATTTGCTTCCCTCCCACATCAAGCCCCTGGCCCACTGTAGTGGTCTTCTGTGGCTGCCACGAATCGCCACACACTTGGTGGCTTCAAACATTGATTGATTATCTCGCATTTCTGTAAGTTAGAAGTCCGACACGGGCTTCACTGGGCCGAAGAAGAGGCCAGTGATTTCAGAGCAGCTACATCCCCTCTGGAGGCACAGGGTGGATCCGGTTCCTTTTCCTGCTTCAGAGGCCGCCCACATTCTTCGGCTGGCAGCCCCTTTCCTCCAGCTTCCGGGCCACTAACAGTGCACCTGTGGGGCTCTTCCTTCACGGTCACATCTTCCGACCTTCGTGGCTCCCTCTTCCTTCTACTTTTGAGCCACCTCATGATGCTCTCTGGGCCCACGTGGGTAATCCAGGACACCCTCCCTGGCTCAGGGTCTTCAGTCCTTCATCAGATTTGCAACACCTCTTTTGCCATGGAAGGCGGCACATGGACATGGCAATGACGACGTGGACATATTTAGGGAACCATCATTCTGCCCAGGTAGTCTACCTTCCATCATGGCACGGTGTGGTGCCAGCCTTCCACACAGCCATGGATTCGCTCCCCTCCGACCTCTCAGGAACTCTGCTGCGTCACCCATCTCTCCTCCCTCTGCATCATCCTACAAAGCTGTAATCTCTCCATCTGGAGAAAGGAGATACCGTCTCCCCGGACCTGCCATCCCGTTAGGCTCGGCCTCCTTTTTCTGCTCTAAAGCGACGTTCCTTAAAAGCACCGTTTTCACTAGCGGTCTCCACTTCCGCACCTCACTCCCCTTCGCTCCTCTCCAGTCTGGCCAGCGTTCCCCTCGCCTCCAGGGAAGCTGCCCCCCGGCCCCCGTGAGAGCCGGCCAAGACCCCCCGTGAGCGCCGTGTTTCCAAAGCCAGCGGGCCTGTCTCAAGTTTCAGCGCACTTGACCTTCCAGTGCAGCGTCCTCAAGGGCTATCACCTCCCCCCTCGGGACACTCTCTCCGCCTCAGAAACACGCACACTCCGTCCCTCGGGGTTGTCCCTGGCAGTCCGCAGTCTCCTTTGCTGACTGACCTCCGAATGAGGACCTGTGCGGTCCGGACTGGGCCCTTCCCTCTCACCCTGCCCTGCAACCCCACCTGGTCCATGTGGTTTGCTCCCCCGTGTGCCCCGATCCGAAGCCCATCTCTATCCTTGTCCGCTCTTCCAGCCTCAGATCTACCCAACACCTGCACTCGGACGTCTGACGGGCTCCACCCACGGCGGCCAGAGCGCAGCCGGCTCTCAGCCCGCAGGGCGCCTGGCCCTTCATGGCATCCCGTTAACAGAAGATAATCTATACGGGTCACACTCTCGTCTCCTGTGGCCTCACCTGCACTCAATCAAGTGCACGAGCCCTCCTCCTAACTCCAGTCTCCCATCGCCACCTTTCCACCCGCAGAGGGCTGCCACCCCCGTCTCCTCTTTAACCTGGGCTTGCNCCCCGCAGCTGCCTCCGCGGACCCTCCCTCCCGCCGCTCCGCTCGGCCCTGGCGAGCAGCCGGAGACTGGGGGTGCGGGGAAAGCGGATTTGGGAATGAGAGAGCGGAGCTCCAGGGGCCCTCGGCCTGAGCTCCGGCGGCACCCAGCTCCCCGAGGCGCCGCAGGGACTGGGAGGCTGTCCGGAGACTTCGGGAGACTTTCTGCGCTGGGCGGGGCCGAGGCCTGGGCCACGTCCCGCCCCGCCCGAGGCGAACCGCGAAGCCTCCTGGGAGTTGTAGTTCTTGTCCTTCCATTTCCTCTTCCGCGAGGCCGCTGCAGGCCGAGCCGGGACCGCTACTCCCAGAGGCCTCCGGGCCCGGAGGCCACGCCCCCTGCCGTCGAGCGTCGGGAGCGCGGTGCCGGCCAGGATCCTAGTGTCTTCGGGCAAGTGGCGGCGTGCCGGCCGCGGCTGCGCTGCCGTGCCTGCAGCAGTCCTGGCACCGGGAAGCCCAGACCTTACCAGGTTCTTAATGTCTGTCCTTGGGTTTAGATGGGTCTAGAAGAAGGAATGGGGTTTTTAACTGGTGACCAAGAGGCCTAGTATGTTGTCGTGGGCGCACCCAGGCATCCTACCCCGGCTAGACCTGCGCTGCCGAGTCGGGGCCTTGCTGCTCCGCCCTCAGCAGATGACGCTTGGGGTGCTGTCCCCGCCCCCGCGCCAGGTCCTGCCCCGCTTCAGCCTCCGAAGATCCGCCGTGTGCCCAGCCAAGTCGGTGACCGTTCAGGGGACCCTGTCACCCCCACGGCCGAGCTAGCTCCCCAACCTTAAGCTCCTGCCTTCTGCCTCAGCCCCCCTGGAGTGGAACGTGTTGCGCCTCGCTGGGACCCAGTCACTGCCCCAGTTTCCTTCACAGCCCATTTTCTTGAAAATAACTTCTGTTTTCCTTTTCTTCATTTCCTCGCCTGCTTGCTTGTCACAGAACGTCACTCTTGCCCACATTTCCCATCACTGTACCGGAAGCTTCTGGAACTCTCCAAGGAAGTCCTTACTGCAAAGTCAACTCTTTAGTTTTCTTCTTGCCTAAATATTGAAGCATTTCACATTGTCAGTAACCTCATGCTTTTTATTTCTTGGCAAAAATATGTTTTTTTAACGTTTATTTATTTTTGAGAGACAGAGCATGAGGAGAGGAGGGGCAGAGAGAGGGAGACACAGAATCTGAAGCAGCTCCAGGCTCGGAGCTGTCAGCCCAGAGCCCAACGCGGGGTTCAAACTCACAAACCATGAGATCATGACCTGAGCCAAAGTCAGACACTTAACCGACTGGGCCACCGCCACACCTCCCCCTCATGCTTTTTAAAACCCCGTGCGCGGTCTAGTGTTCTTGCTTCCTCTTCAGCCATTCCTTCTCAGATCCTAGTTAGGGCTGTCAGCCCCCCTTTAAGTATGGCCGGGTCCTGTGTTTCCTTCTGTAGCCCCCTTGTCTCTAAATTACAATCGTGTGGTCCCCATGGCTTTCCCTCCTGTGTCGCTGACTCCACGCATGACTTCTGGCCCAGCTGGGCTCTCTGAAGGTGTCGTGGAGTTTATCCAGATGCCCCTGGCTGCTGCTGCCTCTCTGATACCCCACAGGTTATAAAGACTCAGCAAATGCAACCTGAACTCGGCTCCCACCTGTGCCTCCTGTCGTGTTCTGGATCCCTGAGCACAACAGGGCCCTCCCCACCGCCCAGGGCAGACCCCTGACCAGGAGACACCTCCTTGTCCTTCAGCCCCCCACCCCTCACCCCATGCAAGTGACATCCAGGAGCCACCAACCTCCCCTGGTAATAGCGTTAGTGAATGAATGAGTGAATGCCGCGGCATCTTCCTCGTCCCCTCTGTCCCTGCCGCCTGGAGAAGGGGGGTGGTCCCACCCAGTCTTACCTCCTGAACCTCAGTCCTTCAAAGCCTGACACTGCAGATTAGCCAAATGTGGGAGGCCCATGAGTCCCAGGGGTCTCAGATGTCACAGTGACCCTCTGGGGAAGGGTCACTCTTCTCCATTTTACAGATGAGGAAACTGAGGCTCAGATGGCTTAAGTACCTGTTCCTAAACTAGAGATTTATTTTAAAAGCAACACACATGCCCGGGAAACAGCCAGCATTACAGAAGGGCTGCCATGGGAAGTCCCGGCCTTCCTTGTCTCTTCCCACCCCGTACCTTCATCCCTCTCTCCAGGAGTCTCCACACTTAACAATTCCCTGGGTGACCGTTCTGATCCCCTGCATGCATCTGCAAGCATAGATACCTGGGAAAAATGTCTTTCTTTTTCTGCAAGTGAGACCATTCTGTATGTATTATTCTGCAACTTTTTTAACTCAACAGTAGAATCGTCCATTCAGCGCTGGGAACCGTGCCCCTGCTGCGTGCCAAGCACTGTCCTCGGCACCAGGGACACAGTGGTGAGGAGGGAATGCCCCTCCCTCACGGGGTCCCCTGCCGCAGCACGTTGCAGGGTGCAGAGCCTCCTCTCGCGCACATTGACCTCACCAAAGGTGTAGAGAGGGTTTTAGAGGCTTTTCCAAGACCAGTACTCAGCAGACATCCTGGGTACTTTGCAATAAACCATATGCTTCTAGAATTAAAGTGGCTGGGCAAATGGTACGTCGTGGGAAATGTGTAAATATTGTCAGATCATTGCCCTGAAAAACTATTATACTCCCATCTTCAGCAGAGGAGGGGTGTTTGCGACAGTGTCTTTATTTTATTTTTTTTAATGTTTATTCTTGAAAGAGAGACAGAGCACGAGCAGGGGAGGGGCAGAGAGGGAGACACAGAGTCCGAAACAGGCTCCAGGCTCTGAGCCATCAGCACAGAGCCCAACGCAGGGCTCGAATCCACAAACCCCAAGATCATGACCTAGCCGAAGTTGGATGCTTGACCGACTGATGCTTGTAGTTTTGTAATGAACCCCAGATGGTCACAATGGGGTCAAGGTCTTGCTGAACTTGGTTTGTATATAATCTTATGTAGGATTCTTTTTATAGACCTTATTTTTGGAGCAGTTTTAGGCTTATAACAAAACTGAGCAGAAGACAGAGATTTCCCTCGTACCCCTGTACCCGCACACACACAACTTAACCCCTCATCAGCACCCCCACCTGAGTGGTCCATTTGTTGCAGCCGATGAACCTACCGTCTTCTCCCAAAGTCCATAGTTGACACTGGGGTTCACTCTAGGTGCTGTGCATTCTCTGGACAGATGTCTGGCACGCGTTCACCACAGAGTATGATACAGAGAGTGTCACTGCCCTAAAATTCCTGCCCTCCACCTGTTCATCTCTCCCTCCCCCCAGCGTCTCACAGTCACGATCTTTCCACTATCTGCATAGTTTTTCCTTTTCCACAGTGTTTTGTAGGATTTTTTTTTTTTTTTTTGCATCAAAATTCCTAAGGGGTATTGCTGTATAGTTTTTTGTATGTGCTGTCTTCTCATTTGGGTGTCTGTGTTAAGCCACCCCTAGGAAAAGATTGGGAGTCTTGCTCTTTTTTTTCTTATGATTTTATTTTTAAGTAATCTCTACACCCAACATGGGGTTTGAACCCACAACCCTGAGATCAAGAGTCGCAGGCTCCACTGACTGAGCCAGCCAGGCGCCTCAAGTCTTGCTTTTATTCCTGTGTGTTCTGGAATAGTTTAAATAGCATTGGGATAATACAGTCCTTAAGTTCTGAAAGTGTACCCCTTGAAGTCACCTAGAGAGTTTTGTGCACTGGCAAGAGGTGCAGTGATTTAAAATAATTTTTTTAGAAAAATTTTTTACAGTTTATTTTTGAAAGCTAAACAGCATGAGCGGGGGAGGGGCAGTGAGAGAGAGAGAGAGAGAGAGAGAGAATCTCAAGCAGGATCGGAATTGCCAGCGCAGAGCAGACTCGGGGCTCGAACTCACGAAACCGTGAGATCATGACCTGAGCTGAAACCAAGAGTCAGATGCTTAACCGACGGAGCCACCCAGGTGCCCCAAGAGGTGCACTAATTTAAAAAGTTTTCTATCAGGGCACCTGGGTGGCCCCGTCAGTTAGGCATCTGACTCTTCATCTCAGCTCAGGTCATGACCTCTCAGTTCAGAAGATGGGGCCCCGCATGTGCTCTGCGCTGGCACCTCCGGGCCTGCTTGGGATTCTGGCTCTCTCTCTGCCCCCCCACACTTGTGCTCACACGTGCGCACTCTGTCTCTCTGTCTCAAAAGAAATCAACATTAAAAGTTGTAAAAAATTCAAAGCGATTGTGTGCATCGCTCCCTGTAAGCCTTTCCAAGGCATCTGATTAATTTTCACTCCCATTTCCTGAGTGACATGGGTCATCTTTTCTCCAGCTTATGAGTTCTTTGTGTTTTCCTCAGAGCCAGGTTGGCACCCCACCTCCACCTCCAGAATCCCCTGAAGGTACGGCCTTGGGGGTGCAGGGCAGGAAAGAAACCTGAGAAGGACGCACAGGGCCCTGGCGTCTGCATGTGCCCACGTCGGCACTCAGACAAGACTTGAATCACAGATGGACCCAAGTCTTTTTTTTTTTAATTTTTAATTTTTATTTATTTTTGAAGGACAGAGAGACTGAGCATGAGCAGGGGAGGGGCAGAGTGAGGGAGAGACACAGAATCCAAAGCAGGCTCCAGGCTCTGAGCTGTCAGCACAGGGCCCGGCGCAGGGCTCGAACCCACAGACCATGAGATCATGACCTGAGCTGAAATCAGACACTCAACCGACTGAGCCCCACTGATAAGGCCTGATGCTGCGCAGGAGCTAAGCCAGGGATAGAAGCCACCGTCAGCAGCAAGCCGCCCAGGCTTCCGTATTTGCTTCATGAGGCCACTGTTCCGTGCAGCACAAGGGCACTGGGGCGCGGGCACCTTCGGCTGTTCTGTAGTCTGTGCGAGTAATAAAGCGAATCTAGAAAGGGTTTGCGGCTTCCTTAGTAGCTCGTTCGGCCTGCCTGTGATTGACGGAATGGAAGGAAAATGAGGGAAAGGGAGATGGAGGGGAGGGCAGGCCCCACTCCATTTGGGGAGCGTACCCCGTCCCCGATCTCCCCTTGCCCCGGGGCCAAACTCTCTTTTCTGCCCCTTCTCTCCTCCAAGGCTTGATCCAGACCCTGGAGGTTTCCCCACTTCTCAGGTTGTGGCATCCAGATCTGCCCCAGCACTTCCACCTGGAGAGACACGGGTCCGACCGAGCTCTCAGATGAAGCAGCAAATTCTAGAGAACTAGAGCTGCCCGCAGCCTTCGTTATGGAAATCTGCAGGGCTACTGTTGACATCTTCCTAGACTTTTGTCACATCTGGGCAGCTATCCATTAATCTATTTTATTCTTTTTTTTTTAATGTTTTTTTTTTTATTTATTTCTAGGAGAGAGAGAGAGAGACAGCGTGAGCAGGGGAGGGTCAGAGAGAGAGGGAGTCACAGACTGAAACAGGCTCCAGGCTCTGAGCTGGCAGTCAGCACAGAGCCCGACGCGGGGCTCGAACCCACGAACCGGGAGATCATGACCTAAGCGAAAGTCGGACGCTTAACCGACTAAGCCACCCAGGTGCCCTAATCTATTTTATTCTTGATGTCTTCAGAGGAAATTCCCCTCCAACATTAACTAGCACTCATCACTCACAGTCTTTTCCCGCTGATGCAAAACTTACAATGAAGTGCGTTGCTTGTAAGTGAACATCGGCTGAGTTTTGACAAATCTGTACACTTCTGTGACTCAAACCCTTACCGAGATACTGAGCCTCCCCATCACCCCAGAAAGTTCCCTCATGCTCCTCAGACAGTCCCCACCCCTGCTCAGAGGCAGCCACTCAGTACCCTGCCTAGCAACACTGGAGCACAAAGGAAAAGGAAAAATCAAATTCATGCTTAATTTTTTGCAGAACAATAAAGTAGGTGAAAAACCACTGAAAAATTTTAAAGTAGCTATATCAAAATTCAGGATATTTTTTAAGTTTAAACATATAATTTAGACAAAGCCAATGGATGATTTTACTTAACCACCTTTAATGGAAACTAACAATATTTCCAAAGTTTACTACTTATTTTCAGTTGGAGAGAATTACCAGATTAATTTCTTTTTATTATTATTATTTTTTTAATATCTATGTATTTTGAGAGACAGCATAAGCAGGGGAGGGGCAGAGAGAGAGGGAGACATAGAATCGAATCAGGCTCCAGGCTCCGAGCTGTCAGCACAGAGTCCGACACGGGGCTTGAGCTCATGAACTGTGAGATCATGACCTGAGCTTAAGTTGGATGCTTAACTGGCTGAGCCCCCCAGGCGCCCCTGGGTTAATTTCTTTTGAACAGTGATGATCTTAAATTTTTCATTGTCATTAACTGCAGCTTACTGAGATGCCTTATAGAACGCCACCGTGGCGGGCAGAGTGAACAGCCTTCCTGAGCCCACTTCCAGAGTGGATAGGATTGCACTCAGCAAACTTGTGACCCGTTCTAGAAGCTGCAAACCCGGTGATGATTTATATCACCAAGTACTGATAACGTATACTGCTTAAGACTATTTCAGAGGAAACTCGTACAGTCTATAGGATTTACATCGAATAGTTAAGAGTCACGTAAGTGGCTGCTTTGTGGACATGGAATGTATGCACAGAAAATAAGCTTTCTGCAGTTAAAAATTCAAACTCAAGACATTCCAGTGCTTCATGTCTCCATTTCCAGTGTGAGGTGAGAGTATCCGAAAGCCCCTTAATTTCCACTCAATGGGCAGTTTTCTCATGATTGGCACTGCCGTCCAGCAATTCATTTTCAATTTCCATAGTTTTATTTTAAAACTCAGGCCGTATATTCAGATCTTCTGCTAAAATTTTACATTTATACTTGCAAAGTCACTTTTGTGTTGTAAACAAAGAGACAGGCTTCTATTAACATGCAGCTTAAATGACAGTCATGTTTTTATCGTATAACCTTATCACTTTCCCACCAGTTATCGTCCCACACAGATGAGAGCCGTCTGCAGTCTGTTCATACTGTCATGTTTTCAATGTAACATAGTGCAATTTTCACTGCATACCTGTTTCATGTTTATAAATATCTTTGTGAGTGAAGTGACTTGATTGCATTTAATCTTGATCCCCATGGACTAATTTTTTAATTTGTTTTCAACGTTTATTTATTTTTGAGAGAGAAAGAGACAGAAACAAGTGGGGGAGGGGCAGAGAGAGAGGGAGACACAGAATTCGAAGCAGATGCCAGGCTCTGAGCTGTCAGCACAGAGCCCGACGTGGAGCTTGAACCCAGAAACCTCTAGATTATGACCTGAGCTGAAGTCAGACACTTAATTGACTGAGCCACCCAGGTGCCCCTTTGGATGTGTTTTTTAATGTGGATTTTAGAGCAGAGATAAAAGGCAGTACCTGGGGGGCTCAGTGGGTTAAGTGTCTGACTTTGGCTCAGGTCATGATCTTGCTGTTTGTGGGTTCGAGCCCCACATTGGGCTCTGTGATGACAGCTCAGAGCCTGGAGCTGCTTCCGATTCTATCTGCCTCTCTCTGCCCCTCCCCTGCTTGCTCTCTCTCTCTCTCAAAAATAAATACACATTAAAAAAGGGGAGGGGGGCTCCTGGGTGGCTCAGTGGTTAAGTGTCTGACTTCAGCTCAGGCCATGATCTCACGGTCTGTGAGTGCAAGCTCCCTGCCCCGTCGGGCTCTGTGCTGTTCAGTGCCTAGAGCTGCTTCAGATTCTGTGTCTCCCTCCCTCTCTGCCTCTCCCCACTCATGTTCTGTCTCTCTCTCAAAAAGTGAATAAACGTTAAAAAAAAATTTTTTTTTTAAGTACAGAGACAGAAGAGTAACCCATCTGCTCATTTAATTTTTGAACTCACAAAACATGTTTGTGTATATATCCTTTGCACAGTGCTAATGGAGCTCATCAAATCTGAGTTCACACACGGGGCATTTTTGCACATGAAGATTATGAGCTGAGGAAGGCACTAATTTAACATAATCACATTTCAGGGAAAATAAGGGTATATGCATCTTGTGTAACATACCGTATTTGCTCCCTGATCACATCCCGGGTCACAAACATTTTTTTATATCAATCTCTTTGTCCAACCTCTGGTTTCATAAGCCACACCTAAAAAGATTTCTCTCTCATTTCAATAAAGTCAGTACAAGTGATTGTATCATTATGACGTTACTCGTAGTGCAAGCAGCCCTCACGGTCTGACCCTTGTTTCCAGCAAGGGCACAATCGAAAAGTAAGGAAAGGTATTTGCTCCCTTTATTCTTGATAGTAGATCTGACGTGACTGGCTTATATCATTACACATTTGCATTTGACTAGACAAGGTGCATGGACCTCCATTAGTTTCGTGGGATTCCCTAAGAGGCAAGTTATTTTTTGCTCAAAGTGTAACATCAAAAATCCCTCAAGATGTTCTGTCCTGTTTTGTTTCTTTGATTTCATCATCTTCCGCAAAGCTTCATCTATTAAACCATCAATTTGAATATTAAACAACAACAACAACACTTCCATTTTAGAGGTCATCACAGTGAAACACCAACTTTTCAAGGTCACAGATTCTGTTCAAATTTCTCTAATCTTTGAAACCATTTTTTGAGTTGTGAAAATTTGATTGTTATATTACTGCAGAAAGATAAAGGCAATTCTTTGGAATAAATGAGCCAGTCACAATTAATTCACTTGCCATTAGAACATTTAAAAAAAAAAAGTCTTTAGAAAAATCTATGGAATGTTATTTAGCCAAAAAAGGGAAGTTCTGATAGAGGCTACAATGTAAATGAATCTTGAAAACAGTTTGCTAGTGAAATGGGCCAAGCACAAAACAAATCGTGTATGATTCTGATTACACGAGGGACCTTGAACAGGCCAACTTATAGAGACAGAGCAGAATAAGTTCACTAGCGGCAAGAGGAAGAAACAGATAGGGAGATGCTCCTTAATGGGCACAACGTCTCTCTGTCTACTATACCATAGTGACGAGGTTCTGGAAATAGTAACGATTGAACAACATTGTGAATATACCTGATGCCATTGAACTGTGCACTTAAAAGTAGCTAAAATGAGGGTGCCTGGGGGGCTCAGTCGGTTGAGCATCTGACTTTGGCTCAGGTCATGATCTCACGGTTCGTGGGTTCGAGCCCCGTGTCGGGCTCTGTGCTGACAGCTCAGAGCCTGGAGCCTGCTTCAGATTCTGTGTCTCCCTCTCTCTCTGACCTTCCCCTGCTCATGCTGTCTCTCTCTCTCTCTCTCTCAGAAATAAATAAAACATTAAGAAAAAATTTTTAAGTGGCTAAAATGATACATTTTCTGTTGGGTATAATTTACCACAATAAAAAAAGATCAACTAAGGAAAGTATCAACTGAGCTGAACTTGAACATCCCCAAGACCCAGTGATTCCATCCCCAGGCATATGTCGGTGTGGACGGGTGCCAGTGCTCGCCAAAGGACACACGTAGGGTCCTTCCTAGCAGTAGTAGTTGTAAGAGCCTCAGACTGGAAACGACTCACCTGTCATGGACGCCAAAATGTGTAAGTGACACTGCATCGACACGGGGGTTATCACACGGTGAGAAGAAAAGGTCAGGTCCAACCGCTAAGAGTTCACAGGAGCCTCACCAACATGGTGCTGAGTGAGAGAAGCCCGAGTTGCAAGAGCGCCTACTGTGTGATTCCATTTACAGGAGGTTGAAACCCCGGCCAAATCAACCTGTGGCCTAGTGCCAGCCGTGGGGCGCCATGACTGGAAGTGGCTTCTGGGCACCGCGAGCATCCTGTGTTGCGATCGGGGTCCCGGTCAGTGGGCGTATTCACTCTGTGAAAATTCATCAAGCTAGAAACTTATGATTTATGTACTTTCCTATAAGTGTGGATTTCAGTAAAAAAGTTTACTAAAAAAAAAAAAAGCAAAGAAATTGATCGTTACATATAGCAGAAAATTAGCTCCTGGGTGGAAAGAAAGTAATAAAAATACTTTTTATATAAAAAGTGAATTATGGTGACATAGTTTTCAGTGTCTTAAGTGAATAAAGTGTAAAAGTTTCCTAGAACATTTATTCTCCCGGTTAAATGGTCTCAGGAAATGTTTGATCAAATCAGATTTGTGAAAAGTCAAATATATTCATAAATAAGATGCGTATTGCCCACCTCGGTGCCTGAGATGAGTTCCAGAAAAGCCTTTTGAGGAAGTGAACTCTGAGCTGAGTTTGGGGGTCAGAGGGGTGGCCATATCAGGAGCAGGAAAAAGTTGTTCTTTTTTTTTTTCCTATTTATTTATTTTTGATAGAGAGAGAGACAGAGCATGAGCAGGGGAGGGGCAGGTTCCAGGGTTTGAGCTGTCCACACAGACCCTGACGCAGGGCTCGAATCCACAAACCATGAGACCATGACCTGAACCAAAGTCGAACGCTTTTTTTTTATGGTTTTTTTTTAAATTTATTTCTAGGAGAGAGAGAGAGAGAGACAGCATGAGCAGGGGAGGGTCAAAGAGAGAGGGAGACACAGAATCTGAAGCAGCTCCAGGCTCTGAGCTGGCAGTCAGCACAGAGCCCGACGCGGGGCTCAAACCCACGAACCGTGAGATCATGACCTAAGCGAAAGTCGAACGCTTAACCGACTGAGCCACCCAGGCGCCCCAGGAAAAGTTTTTCTAATCAAAGAGAATGTTAAGTAAGGGCCCAGGCTTGAGGTCCAAAGAGCCCCTGCCTCCTGGAGAAAGGGAGGAGCCCAGGGGGCAGGGCCACAGTCAAGGTTTGGGACTCAGGAGGTCAGAGGTACCCATGCCGGTGAGAAAATGGAGGGCTTTTAAACATGGCGGGAAATTTGGGTTTTATTCTATGCAAATGGGAGCAATTGAGAGACTTAAAGCAGGGGAGGGCAAAAGGCCAAGTTTTGTTTTAAAATGATCTCCCTTTCTGGAAAATCCACTGTAGGGGGACAGGAGTCTAAAAGAGAGGAGGCGGTGTGATTTGTCTCAGAAAAATTCAGGCATGCCTCAGAGATCTTGGGGGTTCGCTTCCAGACCACCACAATAAAGCAGCTTATTGCAGCGAAGTGAGTCCAGTGAGCTCACCTGTCTCCCGGCACAGGTGAAAGTTGTGTAGTGTATCGGGTGTGCAATGGCAGTGTGTCTACAGAAATGTACAGACTTTAATTAAAATATATTTTATTGCTAAACAGTGCTAACCGTCATTTGAGTGCTCGGTGAGCCGTAATCTTTTGCTTGAGGAGGATCTTGCCTTGATGTTCGAGGCCACTGCCTGATCAAGGTTGTGGTTGTGACAATTTCCTAAAATAAGTCAACAATGAGGTTAGTTTGGTGCATCACATGACTCTTCCTTTCGTGGACAATTTCCCGGTAGTGAATGATGCTGTTTGATGCCATTTTACCCACAGTAGAACTTCCTGTTGCTGCTTGTTCAACTCAGTGTATGGAATATTCCAAATCCTTTGTGGTCACGTCAGCAGTCTTCACAGCATCGTCACCAGCAGTAGATTCCATCTCGGGAAACCACTTTCTTGGCTCGGCCCTAAGAAGCAACCCCTCATCCGTTCCAGATGTCCCCCAAGATCACAGCCAGGCGTTCAGTCCCGTCTTCGCGTTCCGCTTGTCATTCTGAGTCTCCTGTGTTCCCACCCCGTCTGCAGTGACCTCCCCCACGGAGGACTTGAACCCTCCATATCATCCATGTGGGCTACAATCAGCTTCTTCCAAACTCTTGTGAATGTTGGTATTTTGACCTCTTCCCACGAATCATGAATGTTCTTAACGTATAGAATGATGAGTCCTTTCCAGAAGGTTTCCAGTTTACTTTGCCCAGATCCATCCGAGGGATCACGATGACAGTTGTAGCTTCATGAAATGTATTTCTTAAATAATAAGACTGGAGAGTCAAAACGACCCCATTGATGCACGGACTGCAGAATGGATGCTGTGTTATCAGGTGTGAAAACAACACTCATCTCGTTGTCCTTCTCCATCGGGGCGCTTGGGTGACCCCGTACATTGTCGGTGAGCCGTCATATTTTGAAAGGAGTCTTTTTTTTTTTTTTTTTTTTTTTTTTCAGTTAGTATCNTCTCAACAGTGAGCTTAGAATATCCGGAAAACCATGTTGTAAATGGATGGGCTGTCACCCAGGCTTTGCTGTTCGGTATCCAGAGCACCGGCGGACTATATTTCCCACAATTCTGAAGGGCCCTAGGGTTTTCAGGATGGTGAATGAATACTGGCCCCAACTTCAGGTCCCCAGTCACACTGGTCACTGATAAGAGAGCCTGGCCTCTGAGGCTCTGAGGCATTGCCTTATCCTCGTCAGCTGTGAAAACCCTAGATCACATCTCCTTCTGACATAAGGCTGCTCTGTCTACACTGCAAATCTGTTGTTTAGAGCGGCCGCCTTCACTGCCATCTTGCTGGATCTCCTGGAGAACTTGCCGCCCCTGCATCAGCACTTGCAGCCTCACCTTGCACTTGCACTTCTGTGTTATGGACACGGCCTCTCTCCTGGAGCCTCCGAACCAACCCCTGCTCACTCCAGACTTTTCTCCAGCAGCCACCTGCCCCCCAGGCCGCAATGGAACTGAGGGGCATCAGGGCCTTGGGCTGGATTGGTCTTTGGCTTAAGGGAAAGTTGTGGCTGGTTGTGTCTTCTGTCTGGACCACAAAAACTTCCTTTGTATGGGAAATAAGGCTGTTTTTCTGTCTTATTATCTGTGGGTTTGCCAGAGTGGCCCTTTTAATTTCCCCCAAGAACTCATCTCTTGCATTCACAACCTGGACAACTGTTCATTGCGAGAGGCCCCACTTCTGGCCTCTTTCAGCTTTCCTCACTGAGCTTCCTCATGTCTAGTTGTTTTTTTTAATGTTTATTTATTTATTTTGAGGGGGGCGGGGGAGAGAGAATGAGGGAGGGAGGCGCAGAGCAAGGGGAAGAGAGAATCCCAAATAGGCTCTGCACAGAGCCCAATGCGGGGCTCAATCCCACGACCGTGAGACCATGACCTGGAAGCTGAGATTCAGAATCAGGTGCTTAACCAATTGAGCCCCCAGGTGCCCCAATCATGTCTAGCTTTTGATTAAAGTAGGAGACTCGTGGCCCTTCCTTTCACTTGGACACTTAGATGCCATCACAGGGTGATTCTCGTTGGCCTCACTGCAATATTGTCTCTCGGGGAACAGGGAGGCCCGAGGCCAGGGAGAGACGAGGTATGGCCGGTGGGTGGGGCAGCCAGAACACATGTAGGACATTTATTGATCTAGTGTGCTGACTCATGTGGGCGTGGCTCGCCGTGTCCCCAGTGACATCAGAGATCACTGACCACAAGTCACCATGACAACTATTATAATGAACAAGATTGAAATATTGTGAGAATTACCAAAATGTGACACAGAGACACCAAGTGAGCAAATGCTGTTGGAGAAATGGCACCCATAGACTTGCTTGGCACAGTGTTGCCACAAACCTCCAATTTGTAAAGACTGCCATGCACGATAAACCAAAGCGCAATAAAATGAGGTATGCCTGTGATGGGGCTTGGCCTGGGACCACAGTCGCAGAAATGGGATGTGGAAGAATTGTGGAAGCAGAGCAGGTACGATCCACCTACTGAATTGATGTATGGATAAGGAAGAGGTAGAAAGTGAGGCTGGTGATTAGGTTTTGGCAGGAGCCACTGGCCGGATGGTGATTTGGGAAAGACTGCAGGGAGCGGGTTTGGGGGTGTTGTATGCATTATAAATGGCATAATTTGAGATGCCCATTCAACATCCCAGTGGGGATGCTGAGTAGACGGGTGGGGATATAGGTGTGTAGAGCTCCAAGAGGAGGTCAAGGCCAGAGATATGCACAGGTGTGCCGTCAGAATACAGGTGTATTTAAAGCCAAAGAACGAATACAGATGATTTTGGAAGCGAATAAATTGAAGACGGAAGAAGGTCTCGGAGACCATACCCTGGGGCAGGTCAACATTCAGATAAAGAGAAGCCAACAAACTGAGTCCAAAAAGGGGCATTCAGAGTGGGCTGCGTTTCCCTTCTGGTGTGAAGTGGGTGGGATTACAAGGCTTCCGGGCGTCTTCCTGCCTGGACCAGAGCCGGGTCCATCCTTCGGTGAAATGGCCCCAGACTGCCGACAGAGGGCGCAAGCGGGAGAGCGTGTGCCCATCCAAGGTCTTCTTCGGACACTGACACTTTCCTAATTGTGAAAGTGTCTGTGGCTCTCCCACCGAGTTAAGCTCATCCTTTTGGAGTTTAGGACCCCTTGTCAATGACCCCAAGTTCACTTGGGACCTCGAGTCCTACCCACCACCCAGTTCCTCTCCGTTCCTTACAGAGCTGCCAGTACGGGGCTTATTCATGCCATTGTGCCCTGCCCTCTACCCAAAATGAATCTAAAAATCACACCTGACGTTTTTTCTTTTCTTTTCTTTTCTTTTCTTTTCTTTTCTTTTCTTTTCTTTTCTTTTCTTTTCGAGAGAGAGTGTGTGTGGGTGGGTGGTGGAGAGAAGCAGAGGGAGAGAGAATCTTAAGCAGACTCCATGCTCAGCACACAGCCCCATGCGGGGCTTGATCCCAAGACCAGGCTGGAATCATGACCTGAGCCGAAATCAAGAGTTGGACGCTTAGCTAACTGAGCCGCCCAGGCGCCCCCACGCCTCACGGGAACAGCCCCGGCCAGAAGCTGTCCCCTCCAGGCCCCGTCACGGCCCTTTCACCAGCTCTGTGCGCTCCACGCAGGCACTTGGCGCCCACGCACACACATGTCCCTTGTATTTTGAGGGTTTTCCTCTCCTGCGAGCAGATGCAGGAACTATTCCTGGCCCGCTGTGAACTTCAAGAATTACTAACCCTGTTCCTTCCTGACTGTTCTTCCCACAGCCTTAGGTGGTTATTTTACTCAAGTGCTCATTGGTCCTCACCTGAAGACGCAAGGGGGGCCCTCTGCAGACCTGTCAAACAGGCAATATCACTTTCCACAAAAGGCCGTTAAGAGAGTAGATGAAAATATCAATACGCAAAGCACCTAACTAGTGCCGGGCCCCAAATAGGTGCATAGTGTTCTCAGTTCTCTTCCCCTTCTTCGCAATAGGAATAGTGAAGTCAATGACTTTTGTGAAGCGTGAGAGACTTTTCCTGACACTTATTCAAACTTCCCCAAACCAGGGTTGTTATAAAATCCTTCCCGTCACCCTGGAAGACAGAACAGTTGTTTGTGGGTTTTTTGTTTTTTTTTTTCCATTTCCCAGCCGTCTGTCACTGTGCACAAGTGTGTTTATCAGGCTGTTCAATTATTANCTGGGCCGAAGTCGGACGCCTAACCAACTGAGCCACCCGGGCGCCCCTGGGCTGTTCAATTATTACTGCTGCCCTTGTAAAGGCCCTCACATTTAGCAGCTTGGAACAACCGCTCCATTTTGGTTGTGTTTTGTGGGTCAGGAATCCCGGAAGGGCGGGGCTGGGCACCTGTTTGAGATCCTTGCTGTCAGTGCACTTGGCACTGTCAGCATTGCCCCTGGAAACCTCCTTAGCCAGATTCATCAGTTCATTGGGTACATTTTCTATTTCCCACAATATCGCGGGCAACAAGTGTGCTGAACCTACGTAATGACGTATTCTTTCCTCCACCTTCCTCACGTTTTGTTAAGCCCTCATTTACAGCCTCCAGGCCCATGGAGCGGGGGCTCCCACAGTCTTCTCCAGGCCCTTCTGGTTGCCTGATGACCTGGTCCCTAAGATAGTCCCTTACATTTTGGGTTTTTGCACTTGACCTTTGCCAAAAGGCCGAGAAGTGACGTTTTGGCTCTTTGATGTGTCAGCAATCCATGTCAAATTCCTTTTCCCGGTATTATTGTTGGGTAATCAATTATTCCTAAATTTAGCAGCTTAAAAAACATTTCTTACTTTGCTTGCGATTCTGTGGGCCGGGAGTTCTTGAAGGGCTCTGCCGGCCAGTCCTGGCTTGGGGTCTCTCACAAGGTCACAGTCAGATCCTGGCTGGAGCTGGGGTCATCTGAGGCTTCCTCAGGGACGGATGTCCTCATGACTCACCCGACAAGGCTGCCGGCCAACGCTGGCTAGTGGCTGGGAGCTCAGCCGGCATTGCTGAAGGCAGCGCCCATCTGGGGCTTCTCCGGCACGGAAGCCTCGGAGCAGCTGGGCTCCTTAGCTGACCGACTCCCCAGCAAGTGTCACCAGAGCATCAGGAAGAAGCTGCATGGCCTTTTAGGACCTAGCCTTGGAAGTCATATAATGGCCCACCTTCCATTCTCTACCAGTCAAAGCGGTCACAGTTCACCCAGGGTCACGGGGAGACGACTCCCAGCCTACCTCTTGATGAAGGTGGCTACATTTCAGAAGAGCAGGAGGGATGGGAGATATTGTGGCCGCAAACTTTGGAAAATACCATCTGCCACATGGGCAGCTGATAACGTCTTGGGTCATCAGGTATTTGCTTTCCTGGTCTCTAGACAAAGTTCTTGAAAGCAGAAGTTCTAGGTTTTTTCCAAGAGCAAAATAATCAGCTTGGCTTGGGCAGCCCTGAGCAAGCATCCAGGAGGCGTCACTCTTGGCTCCAACCCTCCTGACATTCCTGAGGTAGGAAGGCTCGTGTCGTGCACTTTGAGCTTCAGGAATGGATGTAGTCTTGCACTCGTTCATTCATCCAACCAATATGCGGGAGCACCTTTTACGTGTCAGCTGCTCGGGGTACAGTTCTGTGTAAGACCAAACACGGCTCCTGACCTCCACCAGCGCACATTCTGATAGGAGATAATGGTTCGTTCATGAAATAATGACATAAATAACTATAAATCTGGAACTCTGACAACAGCTGTAAAGGAGAGGGGCTCGGGGCACTCAGGAAAGGTTTTTCCTCAGGAACTGATGACCCAGCTGAAATCTGAGGAACAAATGGAATTTACCCAGGAGAAGGGGGTCAAGGAGAACCTTCCAAGCCAGAGGACCTGAGAAAATGCCCTGGGACAAGAGAGGGAAATACAAGTACAAGGGATGGAGAGGAGTCCCAAGAGAGAAGCCTGACAGGAGGCTGCGACTCGGTGACACAGGCTTGATGGGGGTGGGGTCAGGGAGTGGATCCAAAAGACATTCAGGAGACGAAGCTGAGAGCACTTGGTGATGGAAGGTGTAGCAGGCATCTATTGCTGCCTAACAAAGTAGCACAAACTCGGCAGCTTGAAACCACGCCCATCTAGTATCCCACAGTCTCCACGGGTCAGGACTCTGGGCACAAGTGAGTCCTCTACACGGCTGCAGTCAGGGGTTGGCCAGGGTTGGGTCTCATCTGAGACTCCACTGGGAAGGATCTGCTTCCAAGCTCAGATAACTGTTGGTAGCATTCATTGCCTTGCACGCTCTTGGATTGGAAGCATTGGTTTCTTGCTGTCCCCTGGAAGCCACCCTCAGTTCCTTACTGCCATCTTCCCCATAATGTGGCTCACAACATGGCAACTTGCTTCTTGAAAGCTGGCAAGGGAGGGAGAGTCCCCAAGCAGGATGGGTGTCACAGACCCGTGTGAAAGAATCACCTCCACATAATCACATACATCCTGACATCTTTGCTGGACTTTATTGGCCAGAGCAAGTCACGGGCCCCAGCCGCACTCAAAGGAAGGAGGCCACACAAGGGTTGAATACTAGGAGATGGAGACCATGGGGGTCACCTCAGAGGCTATCTTCCATTAGGGGGGGTTCTGGTGTAGGACCCCAAGGTGTCAACCATGGAAGGAGAACAGATTGAAGGGGGTAGGGGTGGGGAGTGGAGAAAATGGTTTCAGTCGGGACATGTTGAGCTTGAGTACCTTTGAGACGTCCACGAGATATCACGTGGGTACTTATTTGAACACATGGATCTGGAGCTGGTAGGATATGTACATGAACAAACCATGATCACATAACCAGCAATTCAAGGCAAGTGTGGATGAGATTGCCAAGGGAGGGAGTATGGGATGAGGAGGGGACCCAGGATCAAGTCTTAAAGAATTCCATCCACGAATAGCACTGGGCCTGTGGAGGAGCAGAGGTGGAATAAAGCCAGGAGAGTGATGTGTTTTGCAAGCCAAGAAGAGGCCAATAGTGTTAGTACTGCTGGAGTTCGTGTAAAATGATGACTAGAAAGGTCAGTTGCATTGAGCAATGGAGTGGGAAATCCCTGGAGAGCTTAGCAAGAGCTGTTTTGGTTTTGGGTGGGCTGCCCTGTGCATGAGGGGCAGGGACATGGGAGGTTGTATTATATTCCTGCCTTCAGGGAGGAGCACTTCTCTGTGGCGAGTGAGGAGTGAGCAGTACCACAGGGGTGAAAGCTCGTTGGACCCTTTAAAGTCCTAAAGCCAGACGTCACCAGAAACACACCTGTAGTGGAAGAGGCTGGGTTTCCTACTCATCGCAGGGAGGGAGGGAGACCACCACCCTCGGAAACCTCGGTGGCGGGATGTTGGAAAGTATTTAGTAAACTGGGGTTCGTGGCAGGTAATCTGGGGAAACATTTAAGGATATGGGTTTGCTCTGGATTGGAAAAATGTCAACAAGAGGAGATGCCCTGAGCGGATGCGTTCGTCAATCTTATCTGAGAGGCAGGAAGACTAGACACAGTTAAATTTCTGATCGGTCTAGAATCACTGTATTTGACCAGGCTCGTGGCTTGGCCTATGCTCGCATTTGGTCTGTTCAGACATGACTAGAGGGGCCTCATTTCCCTGCTCTGCCAGAGCCCGATGTCCACGTTTGCTCAGACTGTAGTCGGTAGGGGAACGCCGAGGCCTCGCTGGGTGCGGGCTGGCGATCCCGGGCCAGAGCCCCAGCCTCCCGGGGGCGCCGCCTTTCTCGC
>NW_027527429.1:2648130-2662972 GCF_008692635.1 Crocuta crocuta
GGGGGCGCCCCCCCCCCCGCCCGCCAAGAGCCCCGGCAGGAGCGGACAGCGCCGGGGGAGCACGCCCTCCACCCTGCCCTTCCCGGGGCTTCGGGGTCAGCGCCGGCCCAGGAACGCCTTCCGGGACAAGGGTGCCCACTACGCTGCCCCTGAGCGTCGGCACTTCTCCCCAGGCGGGCTCCCCGGGCCCGGACGCCCGGCCGTNGGGCCCTGGGCCGCCCCGGGTCTCGCTCGGAGAGGCTGCTCGGTGCCTTCACACGCGGGACGTCAGCGAGACGCCCGGCTCTATAGGGCCTCCCTTCTAAGCCCACCTCGGTGGCGGAAGACCTGGGCAACCTTAAAAACAAGTTCCGATTTCCAGGCTTCGCTCGGTCCGCCCAGGAGGAGAGCCCCCAGGGTAGGGTCCTGCGTCCGTGTGGTGAAATCCCCGGGGCTTTTGGCCACCACCAAAAGTGCAAACCGCCGCTGTGGGGAATAGGAGAGCAGCGAGCTCCAGGCTGCGCCTGCAGAGAGCTTAGATGGGAATGCAAGGGATTATAATTAAAACTGGCAAAAGTTAGCGACCGTGGGAAATGCCGCGGGCCCGGAGGAGGGCTTGGAGTTCGTCCAGAAACGCTGGGGAAGGAGGCGGTGCGGGGATGGGGCCTCGGAGCTCGGGTGGACTTGTGATTTGCAAAGATGCTGGGCATGGGAGCGATGGGGGGCGGCATTCGGTTCTCGGGTCTGCCGGAAGGGACCAGTGCGGAGGAGTGGTGCACTCGGGGCTCTGAAGGACCGGGGAGTCTTGCCCTGCACTGGGCCTGGAGTCTGGCTTGTCGCATGGGAACCACCGGCCAGTCTCTATGGGGCCATCATTCCCAGCAATGACACCGTTAACTTCCCCACTTACCCTTCTGATGGGACAGAAGCGTCTGCATAACGTTGAGCCTGTGTGCTCAAGTCTGCCATTCGCTTCCTAAATGGCTCTAGTTGTGGGTGAAAGCTCTGGCCTTGTCTGTGCAGTTTTATTTTTTACCCTGTTGATGGAATATACTTTCCCTCTGGATATGTTTGGGACAGAGTTTGGATTTGCAGATGTGCCTGTAAGCCTGTCATTTAAAAAAAAAAAAAATCGGTAACTTTTTACCTGGAATTAATTTGTCTTGCTCAGGGGAAGGCACCTTTTAGATGATACAAAAATCCGACAACCCAGAAGTCTTAGGAGTTGGTACCTGGCAGCATGCCACCAAATACAGTGGCAGGGCGGGGGGGGGGTCTCCAACCCCTGCCTGAGATGCCGGGGCGGCAGAGGGGCTGCATAGTGTTTAAACCCCTGTTCCTCGGATTAGTGACCTGCCCCCTGCTTGTGGGAAGGGCACTGACACTGTCACAGGCCCTGCTTGACTGAGTAGATTTTTTGAAATAGCTTTAAAAACGAAAAAGGCATGCGTTCTGAATTTGTAGCGGACCAGAAGCTGAGCGGGAGAAGCAATAGAGTGACCAGAGTTGGGATCCAAAGTTCTCTGGATGGCAGTTGGTTAAAACCAACAACATGAGACTTAACAGGTTAAAATGGCTTGAACAAGAACAGAATCTGATTTCAGTGTCTTGTGAAAATAACGTGATTTTCAAAAAAGTAACTTAAATGCCATACTTTGCTTCAGAAAATCTATGGTATTGATTGATAAAGTTAAAAATCGAGTACGTGAAAGGAAAATAAGGTTGGTTTCTAAATTTTTTTTTAACGTTTTATTTATTTCTGAGAGAGAGGCAGCGTGAGCAGCAGAGGGTCAGAGAGAGAGGGAGACACAGAATCCGAAGCAGGCTCCAGGCTCTGAGCTAGCTGTCCGCACAGAGCCCGACGCGGGACTCGAACCCACCAACCGTGAGGCCATGACCTGAGCTAAAGCGGGACGTTCAACAGACTGAGCCATCCAGGCGCCCCAATAAGGTTGATTTCATATAAGTGGATGGAGGGGTACCCAGGTGGCTCAGTCAGTTAAGCATCTGACTTTGGCTCAGGTCATGATCTCTCAGTCTGTGAGTTTGAGCCCTACGTCGGGCTCCGTGCTGACAGCTCAGAGCCTGGAGCCTGCATCAGATTCTGTATCTCCCTCCTTCTCTCTCTCTGAACCCCNTCTCTCAAATAAATAAGCATTACAAAAAATAATAAAGTATATGGAAAGATGAGGCAAAACTGCATCATCGTGACCCTCACCTCTGATATCCAGGTGCCACAGATTCCTGAGCCAATGCAGGGAACCGTAACAGCCCTAGTCATTCTCACAGTCCCTGAGAAGAGTGGTTTTGGACATGGAATCAAACTGGTTTCAAATCCAGTAACTGGCCTCTGTGGCTGTTCCCCATGTCTGTAAACTAGGATTGTTGCCTCCTGCTGTGAGCTCGTGGGTTAGAGCGAGTACTGCGTGTGCGGTGCTTCTGCAGGTGCAGCGCTGGTCAGTGCCTAGTACGTGTTAGCACATGCGCTGTGGACTTCAGCTACCTAGAGAGGACACAGACACACTCTTAACTGGGTCTTGTAGAAAGGTAGGAAATTTCACACTGCTCACCTCACATCGAGTGTATTTTGTTTAGCTCTTTGATTTTTTTTTTTTTAGACATTCCATCTAATGCTCCTGCCTCCAAGCCTTTTAATTTTTATGGTCTGAAGAAAAATGTAGAAGGAATGCATAAAAATGTTTTCAGATTTTGTGCTAAATGATTAGTTTCCACGCCAGCACGTACAGATTTGAATGCTGAGTAAATCGAATTTTTCGTGTGTAGAGGGTTTATCAGAAAGAGGAAGTATGTGCATGTCAGACCCAAATGAAACTTCTCTGCTACATCGTACTCCTAAAAGTGCTAACCTGATGTCTTACAGATCAACAGCTTGTAATTGATAATTCAAGCACGTTAAAGGCGTCCTGGCTTAAAGCTGCTTTGGCAGTAAGTTGGTCTCAGTTTTCTAGGGTGATTCCCTCCCTAGGCTGCTACACGGGCTGCTTGGAATCTCTCGGCTAGCGGGGGACTGAGTCAGTCTTCTTCAGAACATTTCTTTGAAAAAAACCCTAGAGACCTAAATATAAAATAAAGCTGAAGATACTAGGAAAAAAAAAGACTAATCATAAAACTTCAGGGATAAGCGAGGGGAAAAAACTCACAAAAAATTAAAATGGGTTTAACTTTGTAAAAATAAAAACTTCTGCAGGACAAAATACCACAAAGGCAAAAGATGAACGGAAAATAATTTAAGTACACGTTACTAATAAGCCCTAATGAATAAAAGGCTTAAACACATCAATTAAAAAAAAAAAAAAAAAGACTGCACCGCAAGTGACCCATTTGAAAATGGTCAAAGGCTGTCTCCTGACAGTTCAGGGAAGAAGTGCAAATGGCCAGCCCCACCCCCGAGCCCTGGAGCCAGGGCTGCGCTTGCCCCGGGCGGGGGGGGGCGCCGGCTCCAGGGCTACCTGGCGGCGAGGATGGAGAGAAATGGACAATCAGCAAGGGTGCGCGTTCTGGGGAGCAGACCTTGGCATCCATCGGACTTAAGCCCCTTGTCCCCTTCGACCAGCAGTCTCGCAGGTGTGTGTCCACCCCCCGGCGGTGGTTTCCTGCCGCGTTGCTGGTCACGTGGGAACCGGAAGCCGCCTGCACGCCCGCCCGTCCGGAAGGACACTGGACCCCCCACCCCAGCTGTCAGCAAGAGCTAGACCCAGGCGTGCCAGCCTGGAACGTGCCCCGGAGGCTTCGTGAGCAAGGGTGTGCGTGTTTGTGTACAGTGCGCTTCTGCCTTCACCCCTCCGTTACTGTGCAGGGAAGTGTGGCGGCCGAGTGGGGGCTTTTCCTGAGGGTTCTGTGGTGTGTTGTGTCTGTAGTTGAAAAGTTAGGTGTAAAGAACAGTTTAGGTGAACTGTGTGACCCTTCTGTTGCGTTACTGTGCGTTGCGGTCTTCAGTTGACGTGACTGATCGACCCAAGAGCAATCCTCTCAGCTTCAGAGTGCAGGTGACTTGAAACAGAAACCCCGAGGTGAGGCTGACTGTAATGAAAAATGGTCTTTAGCATTGTTTCTTTCTTCATTAAGCTCTTATATTTAGAATTCGGGGAGGAGGGAGCCTCCTTCTTCCAAAGTTTTGGGTCACAGTCACATTGCAGCCCCAAATACTTTGAATTACTATTTATCCAAAATAGGATGTAAGGTTCTTGGTAATCAGAAGTTTTCATTATAGCATTTATGACTTATAGATTTTTAAAACAATTTTTAATGTTATTTTTGAGAGAGAGAGAGAGCAGGGGAGGGGCAGAGAGAGATGGAGACACAGAATCCGAAGCAGGTTCCAGACTCTGAGCTGTCAGCACAGAGCCTGACGCCGGGCTCGAATTCGTGATTCGTGAAATTGTGACTTGAGCTGAAGTCAGATTCTTTTTTTTTTTTTATTTTACAAATAGTTTATTGTCAAATTAGTTTCCACATAACACTCAGTGCTCATCCCCACAAGTGTCCTCCTCCATGCCCATCCCCCCTCCCTCCCACATCCATCAGTCTTCAGTTTGTTCTCGGCATTCAAGAGTCTCTCATGGGTTGCCTCCCTCCCTCTCCCCCTCTGTTTCCCCCTTCTTCTCCCCCACGGTCCTCCGTTAAGTTCCTCCTAATCCTCCTATACGTGCAAACATATGGTATCTGTCCTTCTCTGCCTGACTTATTTCGCTCAGCATAACACCCTCAAGGTCCCTCCGTGTTGCTACACGTGGCCAGATGTCATTCTTTCTCATTGCCGTGGAGTATTCCATCGTATAGATGAACCACATCTTCTTGATGAAGTCAGATTCTTAACCGACTGAGACACTCAGGTGCCCCCATATATTTTTTTAAGATTTTATTTTTAAGTAATCTCTACACCCAACATAGGGCTTGAACTCGGAACCACGAGGTCAAGAGTTGCCTGCTCTACTGACTGAGCCAGCCAGACCCCCCATGGATTTCTCTCTCTCTCTCTTTTTTTTTTTTTTTAAAGAATCCAAATGCATGCTACCCTGCGTGATCCTTTCAGTGATGCAGAAAGTATTCCAGAGACTGGGATTCTCTTGGTGGGGTTGTTGGAAGGGTTGAATGAGGTGTTGCCCGGAGGCAGTGTGGCGCCGCACCAGAGCACGGGCTGGGAACCTGGCTTGGACTCCGCACTCCTGACAGGCTCCCCCTTGGGCGTTATTTCACCTGATTGCCTCAGTTTCCGCATCAGTAGGAACGTGGTAATCGTACTCCCCTCACAAAAGGGTTGGAAGGATGGAACGCGCTGAGGATAGATGGGAGCTACAGTGGTGCCTGGGGGGCTGCGGACGGAAGTGTCCTTGTTTTTATTAGCCGTTCTCAGTTGTGGCCCAAAGAAAGGAGGTGATCTCGTGCTTAACTGAAATAGCACTTAGGGTCTTCCAGGACCCGGCGGGGAGGCGCAGGAGATGGGCCGCTGCCTGGGGTGAGAGAGGCCGGGCTGGGGCTGTGCTGGGAGTGCGGTCGTGCGGAGCGCCGGCAAGGCCCCAAACCGTGTCCCCTGGGGGGAGAGGGCCTCCCCATTGGACGGTGGCAGTGGAGGGGCCTGATTCAAATGGGTAGTTCGATTCAGAAATGAAAATCTGACCCGGCCCGAGTGGAGGGGTGGGCTGCTACTCAGGTGGGCCCCTCCCTGTAACCCCTCCCTCCTGAGGCCCCTGGCCCTCCGCCCCCCCCCCCCCCCCACACCCATCAGNGAATGGGTGTCTGAAGCTCAGACACGCTGTGGCCTGGGTTGCTCTCGGAAGTGCCTGGTTAGGACCTAGGGGTTCTTGGATCATTGACTAAGCGGTCATTCCGCACGCTGTTAAGTGTCCTGGTGAGGCTACTTTGTGAGTACTTTGTGTAGGGTGTTTATGTCACATGTGAGAAAAACGGTAGTATTTGTAGTTACTTTGGGAAATCCTGAGGGAGAACGGTGTCATTTCCCATTTGAATTAGGGTGTAAAGCAGAAGAGTTACTTCTTTGTTAAACCAGGAATTTATCAGGTATTAGGTACAAGATACTTCTTTCCTTGGAGTTTCTAAATTTTAATTTGAACTTTGTTTTTAGAAGAGTAGAATTGATACCCAGTTCGTTTCTACATAGAGGCAAAAGTATGATACGGAGCCTTTCTGAGCTTACACATGAACTGGTTGTGAAACGAGGGCATTTCTGCACTTGGACTCCAAGGACCAGACGGGCCGAACGAACGCAGGACGGGAATGTGCACACCTGCGTCTTCGCCCTGTGTTCCCCCACGTTCATGTGTTTAACAGCTTGCATATAAATTCGGAGAAAGCTGGGGAATAGGGAGCGGTGGTTAAATTTTATGTGGAATGGGATGATGGAGTGTAAAGCATTTAAAAGACACATTGGTTTGTAAATCTTCAGACTTTTAGGTAAGAAATTTCCCTGGCTTTCTGCTGAGTGTATCTTAGAGTATCTGAGATTCCTCGTTTTCTCCATGGATGGTAACTGATGTGGCACTGGGGACGCCGAGTTGACATCGAGTTGCTTCCCTCCACCTCTCACTTTCTTTGTGCTCGTTTGTGTGACCTCCTAGTTGGTGGTTCGTTCAGAATGCTGTGGAAGTAGGACTTTTGAAGACCATAAATCTTTGAAGAGTCCTCTGTCTTTGAGGTTTTATCTTGAGGGACCCAATAATTGTTTTCTAGCCCTAGAATCCATATTTTTCTTCCCAGGATTTATTTTGAAAGAAAGGTTTTAAGTGTTTGTTGCTTTCAGGCATGAAATTATGGAGAAAACATATTTGTTTTTCTCAAAAGACCCAGTGGCCCTTCAAGTGCCAGTTGGGTCATCTTTCATTGCTTTTATGTTGACTGTAACCGTTGGAAGCAAATGTCCGTGTTAAATAGCTGTCTAGAAACTGCTTTTTAAAATTCTGCCCACCAAAGAGGAGAAAATTTGAATTTATTGGCAAACATCTCAGAAGGTTCCCCCCACCCCTTTGAAAACCTGCCCTGGCCGGTGACCAGATGCTCGTTAAGCAGGCGCTCTGTGTTCTAGGCAAAGATGCTCAGAAGGGACCTCTGCTCTTCGACGACCTCCCTCCGGCCAGCAGTACTGACTCAGGTACAGTCTTCAGGCTCTCCCAGGTGTGTGTCAGCGCGTCATCCTGGGGTCGTAGTTGTCTCAAATCTTTCTCCCTTTCCCCCATTTTCAACACGCAGATGTTTTAGGTGTTGGACTGTCTTAAGTTTTGAATCCCTGGCATCAGGTAAGGCAGAAAAATCCGCTAGTCACTAGCCCCGAGGAGCTGCATACAAACGTTGAGCAGTTTCCTCCGGTTCGTTGGAGCATTTATTTTACCAGCTGAAATCAGATTTCACTCTTTCAGGCAGATTTTTGTTTCCTTAGAATCGATAGGACTTTAAAATAAAATAGGTTCCATTCAAGACATTATTTACCGAAGTAGGAGTTGCCACTGGATTGACACAGAGTTTTGAGTTGATGTCACTGACCTGCGTAGGTGTCCTGGTGGGACGGAGTCGGGAGCTCTGGCCTCCCCCGGGTTCTGTGGGCTCACCGCGTGCTCTGCTGTGTTTCAGGGCCGGGGGGACCTTTGCTTTTCGATGACCTCCCACCAGCCAGCAGTGGGGATTCAGGTAAGTGGGAGGGAAAAGATTGCATGTGCGGAAGGAGAGAATACATAAAAATTGTATTCCTATGTAAAATGTACTCATTAATAGGTTTTAACAGGGGTTAGGATGACATTAAACCACCGTACAGCATAAGATTGATTAAAATCACGCAATAAAGAGGCACCAGCATGTGGAAGCAAAAAGATTATATATTACATCACTCTTTGGTGATTCTTTTACTTCTTGGGGTTCAGCCTCTTACAACTGACTTTCAGAATTAAGAGTTCAGTCATTTGAACTTTGTTTTTCACATTTTATCAAAAACCTCACAGTCTATCTCTGCCTCTGTCTGTGGCAGACTCCAGTGTATTCAGCAGAAGTATCTGAAGATATGAAATAGTTAAAATATTAAATATTAAAATTAAATTATTAAAATTAAATATTAAAACATTTTTAAAACCCCTGAACCTGTAAACACAGATAGTCTTCTCTTTTATGGTACCTACATTAACAAGAGTTTTGATCTTAAGAAGATAAAATCTGAAGGACACTGGTTTACAATGACTGGTACAGACCATGTGCAGGAATTTTCTTGCAATTCAAGACCTTAGTTGATTATTTTCAATCCTTATTTTTTCTCAAGAGTCTTTGTGAATTTGATTTCCTTTTTATCAAGCCTGTTAACGTTGGTTTTACCTGATCCTGTAAGTGTTTCATCCTTCCTGCACCCCAGTCAGGTAGCAGGGGAGAGAGGAACAGGTCCTGTTGGTGGTCACGGTGATGTCTGTCCTTCCGTCTCACTGAGGGCTTCCCACCCAGAATGCCCCGAAGTGAGGGCAGGGCAGGGGGCCGCAGGACAGCATGGGGGGGTGGGGGCAGGCTGTTTTCACATGCAGTTATCTGCCAGTGTAAAACCCTTCCTAATGTCAAGTACAACACTTGCTGCTGATTTTTAAGTCGACTTTTTATATCATTAATTCATGACATAAAAATCCTCAGGCTTACTTTAGAATGTATGGGTTAAATTAGCATAGTTCCTCTATTTAGAACAAGGTATTACAGCCCTCTTCTGTGAGAGTTCTCAGGTGTTCAGGGCTGTACCACAACACCACAGCATCCTCTCATTCACCATTAAGCCTAAAACCTTGCCTATAAGGACAGTACTCTTAACAGTGAACGTTAATGTGTGCAAACATCAACCTAACAGGGCTCTTAGCAGGTTTAATAAAAGAAAATTCAACATAGTTGTGTCTTAGTTCTTCATAGGGCAAAAGACAGTCAACTAGTAACAATTTAGAAGAATTTGCACCGTTATTAACAGGCTTGTTTTTTTCGGATTTAGAATCTAGCCTTGCATCCAATGCATTGAATTTTTGAGAAGACATATTCACCATTTACAAAATCGACTACATGCTAGGCCATAGAGTAAGTCCCAGTAATACATTGATTTCATATACAGACCACATTCCCTGACTACAAAGTGATTCAGTTAGGAGTCCATAACAAAGCTGTAAAAATGTCTCTGCTTTGCAAGTTAAAAGAGAGAAAGATTGTCTTACAAACGCCCTGGAAAACAACAGGTAACGTGACCGGAAGCGTGACCGGAAACGACTGGAGGGACCTCTGGGGAAGGTGTATTGGAAACAGTTGTGAAATTTTTGCAGTGAACGTGCTTTATTATGTGCGGCAGGGTGTGTGTGTGTGTGTTGTTCTGCTGCTGCAAATATCTATTCTTGGGCAAGTAATTGACTCTTCCTGACGTCAGGGTCATTTTCTTCCCTTTCCCTCCGTGCGCAGGAATGTCTGGTGAACACAAGTAAATGGTCATGTGCTTTTATTTATTTATTTTTTTAATTTTTAAAAAATGTTTATTTTTGAGACAGAGAGCATGAGTGGGAAAGGGGTAGAGAGAGGGAGACACAGAATCCGAAGACAGGCTGCAGGCTCTGAGCTGTCAGCACAGAGCCTGATGCGGGGCTCGAACTCACAAATGGCAATATCGTGACCTGAGCCAAAGTCCAAACACCCAACTAACTGAGCTCCCCAGGCGTCCCAAGGTCACGTGCTTTTATACTAAAATGCAGAGAATGCTTAGAGCCATTAATTATGGCAACGGCTGCCATTTATTGGATAGGTGATGACCGCATTACCGTGATCAGTGCTTTTACGTACCTTGTCCCCACCTTCCGAGATGACAGTGTTCTCCCTGTGTTACAGATGAGGAAACAGGCTAGGAGGTTAAGTAACCTGCCTTAAGGGCACACTCCTGCGGGTGGCAGAACCAGGATTTGAAACGAGACTTCTCTCCTTCCAAAATGCACACACATGGCAGGCGCTCTTGGCTTTTTGGCTGGAGTCCAGAGCCATCCGTCTGCAGGTGTGGATGGCTTTAGCGGGCCTGTCCTGCTTGGCCTGTCACCACACTGCAGTTCCCAAAGCCTGACATTTACCTCATTGTACCCCCCCTTTGGGTACTTAGTACTTTTTTGACTTGTTCAGGATATGCCACTGCAGATTTTGGAAACTTCCCTGTTAATGAGGGCCTGCAGATATGGGACCTGATGTGTGCACCACGGCCCCAAAATGTGGGCTGTGTTTTTACCACTGAGAACCCTCCCTTGGAGACCCTCTCTTGCACTTGGCCTGAGCAGGACGTGGATGCTAAGCTGTGGTCGCCCCCCATGGCTGTGGTCGCCCCCCCGTGGGTGCCCGGGCTCACCGCTGCCCCTCGAAGTCCTTGCTGTGATCTCTGCGCCTGCCTCTCTGCCGGTGCTCGCGCTGCCCGTCATTTCGTGTCTCAGGGCTAGGGTGGGGCCTGGTCTGCTGGGCGCTTCTGACGGTCCACAGCTGTGTCTGTCTGTCCTTGTGTCCAGGTTCTCCTGACACTTCGATGTCCCAGACGGTAAAGAGCGAAGGGAAAGGAGCAAAGAGAAGAGCCCCCGAAGAAGAGAAGAACGGCAGTGAAGAGCTTGTGGAAAAGAAAGTTTGTAAAGGTTTTCAGACAGTTTGAAAACAAATGTATTAGACTTCTATCTCAAAACAACCCAGAGCAAAAACGAGCTCAGCTTTCTGATTCAGGACACTTCCTTTTCGTGTCTGTATTTAAGAAGCTGGTAGGGTTCCCTTTTTGCAAACAGATTTCCAAGTTAACTTTTGCTTCCTCTCCTTACATTCCTGCTCATCTCTGGCCCAACTTTGGTGAGATGATTTGTTCCTCAAGGGTTAGAAGACCCAGGGCACGTTGACTTCACCTTCTCTAGTGAACAGTGAGCTTACTGAGCCCCCACTTTATCTCTGACTCGCTGTCTTTCTTCACACCTGTTGATGGACACTTCGCTTTCTGTGATTAGCTTAGTAGGCAGCTTCCCAAGAAGGAGTCTGAGGCTGGAAAAACCAGTTGAAATTTGTAGTCAGCTTTGTGACTTGTCAGAATGGAGAAGAAATGGAAAATATCAGTTAAAGAGAGGTCCCCGTGGATGTGCACACACTGAACACACCACTTTGTCCTTTGGGCCAGGGCTGCCCGGCAAAAGCTGCGGGGTGCGCTGGGAGGCGCGTGAGAAGCTTACTGGCCCGCTGACGGATGGGGTCGAGGATTAGCTGGTCATCGCCTCTAGCCTCCAGAGCGCCGTGCTTACCAGCAGCGGTTCTGTCAAAGTCGTTTTATTGTTTGCATAGCCCAAGGTGTCCAAAAACGGGCTTCAGCTGGCCTGGCCGTTCTCGGTCAGTCTGTGCCCCTGGTGTGCTCCTTCATCCTCGCCTTCCTCACTTAAAGTAGAAGCAGCTGTCTTACCGTTTGTTCAGATTCTCTGCCGGCCTCAGGCATGGGACTAGACAGTTTCACATGTCCAGCAGGGCATTTGGGATAAACTCTATGCATTTCTCCGAACTAGGAATTTTTCTGCCCTCGTTAAATGACTGACAAGATTAGATTTGCACATAATTCCTTGCCCCAGTTTGGGATGACAGCACGTTCCTTGCTCTGGTACTTAATGCCGTAACCTCAGCTGTCGCTACTAACTTGCTGTCGCCTACTACTTCCTCTTCACTGTTCAGCCTTTTATTTTTATTTTTTTTTTTGAGAGAGAGGGAGTTTGTGAGTGAGCAGGGTAGGGGCCGAGAGAGAGCGTGCATTCCAACCAGGCTCTATGCCCAGCTTGGAGCCTGACACCGGGCTCGATCTCACGAACCATGAGATCATGACCTGAGCCAAAATCAAGAGTTGGACGCTTAACCAGCTGAGCCACCCAGGCGCCCCCCACCCAGCCTTTCGGAGACCACCCTTGTCGACAGTGGTCCGATTTTAGTTACAGGCTTGCAGCTGGGGAGGTAGATGACTGGAGGGGAATAGCTTGCTTACGTGCACAGTTAGGACATCACTGAGTCAAACGGCCAGCGTCCCCATCCCCCCTCATTTGCTCTGGGTCTAGGGCTTCTGGGGGGAAGAGCACAGTTTTGTATTGGCTTTTTGCTCTCTTCCCGCAGCCTCCTCGGCGATCTTTGGTCTGAAAGGCTACGTGGCCGAGCGGAAGGGCGAGCGGGAAGAGATGCAGGACGCCCACGTCATCCTGAACGACATCACTGAGGAGTGCAGGCCCCCATCATCCCTCATGTGAGTGCCCGCGCTCCCTCGGGCTCTGCCGCCTGGCCTGCCCAGTGCTGGGTCCGTGGCTCTCGGCTACAGCTGATTTTGCACAGTGCTTCCCTTCCTGACATTTCTGGTGGTTACCTGGGCGAGAGGCTGGGGCGGGGCGCTCATGATGTTCTAGACCCCCTGCAGCAGAGCGCTGTCTGGCCCCAGGTGTGTTCCTGCCAGAGCCCGGAACCCTGTTAAGTGAGAATGGACACTGTCTGGGTCTGAGGAGCTCCGGCAGGGGGCGCTCTTTCCCCACCAGCCCGTAGATGGAGGGGGAGCTGCTCACAGCGGCACGTGGTGATCGAGGAGAACCCCGTCTCTGTCAGGGTCCAAAAGAGAACAAAAGGCAGAAATGGCATCAAGGGGAAGAACGGTGAACATTTTCCTGCAACTGTACAAACTCAAATGAGGCCTTGGGATAAACTCTGAGGCACGGAGGGAAGCCCGTCAGCAGGCCGGATGGCAGGGCGTGTCGTTCACACACGTTCCATGTGCGCACGGGAGACTGTAGGGCAAGGTCACACGTGTGTGCACTGGAGAGTGTGTCTGTGCACACGGGAGACAGAAGGGCAAGGATCTCGCGTGTGTGCGCACGGAAGGCTGGGGCACAGGATCAGGCGGCTGCACCCCCACGTTTCTGTGGTCACAGAGCCCGTTATGTGCGCTCACTGGCACCAGCCGGTCATCAGCAGACAGCGTGCTGGGGCCGTTGGTGCCAGTGGCCCTTGTCCGGGTGAGGAGGTGATGGTCCCTGCCGGTACCTGGTCATGTGCGGAGGTGACTGCGTACGCGGCAGTCGCTCATACAGCACGCTGCGGGGTCACCTTTGGAGCCCGGGCAGGCCTCCCGAGAACCCCGGGGAGGGGACCTGACTGGGCTCCCCAGACCGTGCTTAGCAGCGGCCCCGCGCTGGGGACCACGCAGGGGTAGCTTTTCACGGCTCGTGAGGTTGCTGTTGAAAAGGAACTTGAAATGTGTTTGAAGAAGCGGCTCTGCAGAGTAGATGTTATTTCTCATGGGCATTTTCATTCTTCCTTCTTAAAACAGTTTAACTCCTTAATGGCATTTATTCTGTGTATGCAAGTTTCCTGGCAAAATGTGGAAGGGGAATTAGAGTAAAGGTGGTAAGACAGGTGTTGAGAATTACATGTCGGGTCAGCCTGAGTGACAGATCTGGAGTTACCTCTGCTCTGCGAGGTGTTTTTCGTGGTCTTGGATCAGTAACTGTTACTGGCATGTTAGTGTTTAAAACTAAATCTGTTTTAAATAGAAAGAAGTTCTGAATTTTAGGTTTTTAAAAAATTTTTTTAATGTTTTATTTCTGAGACAGAAGGAGAGAGAGAGAGACAGTGTGAGCTGGGAAGGGTCAGAGAGAAAGGGAGACACAGAGTCCAAAACAGGCTCCAGGCTCTGAGCTGTCAGCACAGAGCCCGACGCGGGGCTCGAACCCACGAACTGTGAGATCATGACCTGAGCCACAGTTGGATGCTTAATCGACTGAGCCACCCAGGTGCCCCTGAATTTTAGTTTCATCTTCAGTGAAAGATCAGTTAATCTCGAGCTTTGAAAAAAAAAGTGAGTTTTTAACTTCTTTTAAAGATTATTTTTAAGTGATCTCAGTACTGAATGTGAAACTCGAAACCACAACCCTGAGATCAAGAGTCTCGTGCTCCACTGACTGAGCCAGCCAGACCCCCAAGTTTTTAACTTTTAATTTAAAAATACCGTGGGGGCGCCTGGGTGGCTCAGTCGGTTGAGCATCCGACTTCAGTCAGTTCATGATCTTGTGGTCTGTGAGTTCAAGCCCCGTGTCGGGCTCCGTGCTGACAGCTCAGAGCCTGGAGCCTGCTTCAGATTCTGTGTCTCCCTCTCTCTCTGCTCCTCCCCTGCTCACACTCTTTCTTCCTTACAGTAAATAAATATAAAAGAATTTTTTTGAATAAAACAAAAAGGAAAAATATCATGAAAGTTGGGGTGCCTGTCTGGCTCAGTTCGAAGAATGTGACTCTTGTTTGTCCAGTTCATGAGTTCAAGCCCCATGTTGGGTGTAGAAATCACTTAAAATAAATGAACTTAAAAATTACCATGAAAGTTACTTCCACATTTGTCTCAGTTAACGTGGTGTATTTTTTCTCACTTGTGACAGTGTGGCTGGTGTCTTAGGGGACATCCTCAGTCGTCTTAATGCTCAGGGTTTGAAATAAGATTTAGAAACCTTCGTGGAGAGGAGCAATGTTTGTGAAAATCTCAGTAACTTGCGATTCTTTCTTCCAGTACTCGGGTTTCATATTTTGCTGTTTTTGATGGACACGGAGGAATTCGAGCCTCAAAATTTGCTGCACAGAATTTGCATCAGAACTTAATCAGGAAATTTCCTAAAGGTGAGACCTAGAACAGAGTCGGTTCATGTTCATCTTGGTGTTTGCTGTTGGTGTAAATCAGGAAGATGTGTCATGTTGCCGAGCACCATCAGTGGCTCTCTGAAGATGGGGGGAGGGGAGCGGGCCCTGAGATGAGCAGGTGGGGTGAGGGGAGCAGACCTTGAGGTGGGCAGGTGGGGGGAGGGGAGCAGACCTTGAGGTGGGCAGGTGG
>NW_027527429.1:2662997-2663779 GCF_008692635.1 Crocuta crocuta
GGAGGGGAGCGGGCCCCGAGGGGGGCAGGTGGGGGCCGTGGAGTCGGTGCCTGGAGTTGGACTTGATGTCTGCGTGCCGGCACTTTGCGTGAGGTGTTTGCCTTCGCACCTGGAAGACTAACAGACTGCGCTGACCCTGCCTTCTGGGGGAGGAAGTAAAGACGTGGTCATAGTACAGAAACAAAATGGCAGCAGGAGGAAAACCCGCCCTTCTTGAGAGCATGTGGTCTTGTTCCTTCCCTAACAGGAGATGTGATCAGTGTCGAGAAAACCGTGAAGAGATGCCTTTTGGACACTTTTAAGCATACTGATGAAGAGTTCCTTAAACAAGCCTCAAGCCAGTGAGTGTAATCACATAAAGTGTGTACGTGTGTGTGTGCGCACGTGTGGTTTTCCTTAAACCCAGTTGAGGTCTTCTGACACAGTCTGAAGAGCACCTGCCACCAAGTGAGCGCTCGTAACGGTTACCTTGCGCTTGGAGTGTAACCCCCACCACTCAGCTCTGGAAGCGAGTCTCCAAGTGCTGGCGGTGACCGGGTTTCTGATGTGTCTCCCCTCCCCCAGGAAGCCCGCCTGGAAAGACGGCTCCACTGCCACGTGTGTCCTGGCTGTGGACAACATCCTGTACATCGCCAACCTCGGAGACAGTCGGGTATGTGCTCCCGGGAGGACGGCGCGCGGGGTGGCGGCACCAGCGGGCGTGCGCCCAGCGGGGCGGACGGTGGTGGCGGGTTGAGGTCTCTTGCAGGGCTGCCGCCGGGGCTCCTGCAGCCTCCACGTTC
>NW_027527429.1:2664120-2671146 GCF_008692635.1 Crocuta crocuta
CATGGGTCTGTGGGTCAGAAGACCTCAGATGGTGATGAAGGTGGAGTGTGAACCCTGGCCTCTCAACGTCATCGTGGTTCCAGAATAAGTCACGAGTAGTCCGCGAAGCACCAGGTGGTGCCCTGTCCGGAGCCCGGTCCACGTGACCGAGAGAGAAAAGCCTGCGATTGCCCGCGGGTGGCACCCAGCGTCTCGGCGTCCGCTGTGGGGAATGGCTCAGAGCTGGAGGGCTGCGCCCTGCCGCCCGGCTCAGCGCCTCGCCCCCCACGGCTGGACCTCTGAGCAAGCCTGGTGCTCTGCCAGCAGTCATGGTGACCGGGTGACCCTTCCCGCTCTTAGGCAGCATCTGGAGACCTCTGNAATACCAGGTGCTGGGCCGACAGCAGTGAGCATCACAGACGCTAGTGGATTTTATATTCTGGTGTGGACTGGCCCTACTTCACGTGTGTTGAGATTAAATAAGTAACATGAGTAAAACCAGCAAAACAAAAAAAAAACAAAACTTTGGCCTGATTCAAATTTGCATCCTGGCTCTGGGACGTCAGGCACATACCTGTCCTCCAGCCGCAGACATGGCGGTGGGGACACACAGAGGCGTTGGCCGGCCCGCTCTCCTGCCCTCCGGTCCGCCTCCAGTGGGCTCCGCGCCTAGCAACGCCCCCTGGGGCCTGTCATCCTCACTGCGTGTCACAGACAAGCAGTCGCCTGCGGGGGGTCGGCCACCAGCTGCTCTGCCCGCCATGCTGGCACCAGACCCGGCCCGCAGCGTGGCCCCTCCCTCCCTGGCCGTGGTTTCTGTGCCACTTCTTTGTTGCCCGATCCTCCGAACTCCTGTTTGTCAGCAGGAGACTGAACCTGAACCTGAACCTTTCTCGTCACCTGGTAACTTTGAGCTTGATGACCGTCGTCCTGTCCATGTTCGCAGGCAATCCTGTGTCGGTTTAACGAGGAGAGCCAGAAGCACGCGGCCTTGAGCCTCAGCAAGGAGCACAACCCCACCCAGTACGAGGAGCGGATGAGAATCCAGAAGGCCGGCGGGAACGTCAGGTAACAGGGCCGGGGCTCCAGGCAGGACAGCCGCTCCCTCCTGCGGCGGGGTGGGGGTGGGGTTCTGGGGGCAGAACTTCCCGCGCGCAGGGCTGCAGCGAGGAGACCGAGGTCTGAGCCGGGGAAGCAGGAACGGAGGTGCTAGGGTCTCGCGCCATGCGCCCGGGAGCTTCCGTGAGCACTGTCGTTTGTCACAACAGAATAAGCTGCAGCACGACTCTCGAGAGGGGACATCTGACGTGGTGGAGACGGCGCCTCTGTGTGCAGCTCCGTCTCCCTCTCCACCCCTTCGACGGCCGCGTGCTGCCCGGGTTTAAATGTGCCGCTTCTGGGCGGCGGCTCCCCTCTCCCGTCTTCTCTGACCTCAGGAGAGGCCACCTTGAGGCCGCTGCACTAGGACTTTGGCCAGAGCGTTGGCTGGTTGGTCCTCCAGTGTGACCCTTAGCGCTTGATGTTCTGTGGCTGNTAACAGCTTCTGCCCGACTCCTCGAGGGCGTTTGGACTTTGACAGTCCCTGGCTGACAGGAAGGTCAGCCGTGTGGCGGTCACCCTGTCCCCAGTCCCCACGTAGCTGAGAGCGGCGTAGGTGCCTCGGAGATGTCGTTTGAGTGTGGCGTAGGACGAGCCCCACCCTCCGGGCCGGCAGCTCAGGGCGGCGGACCCGCGGTCTTTGCCTCCAAGTCCTCCCTCCCACCGGTGTTATTGAAACTTCCAAACCTTCGGAAAAAATGTAAAATAGTAAAACATTTCAAGATCTGCCACCTGGAATCGGTGGTGAACATTTTCACCGTGCGCGCGGCTGACCCGTTGGAAGGTTTGTTGCAGACGGAACACAGACCGCGCTGGCTGTCAGGGTCCCTCCTGGCTGAGCCCGGTCCCCCGTTCGTCCGCACCGTCAGCGTTCACGTCCACCCGGGCCCCTCACCCCTCCGTGAGGACGGTCGTGCGGGGCATCTGCGTCCCGAGCTCACGGCTGGCTTTCCCGTGGCGTGTCCTGTAGGCTGGAGTGCGGCACAGCCGGCCGCGCCATTTTCTGCAGTGCAGCCGCTCTTCTGGGCCCGTGCTCGTCGGCCGTGGCTCCTGCAGCGCGTGGGACACGCCCGGTGAAGNGGCGACCCAGCCCTGCCGTTCCGCCTCACGCCCGAGCCCCTTCCCGGCTTCTGTGCGCAGCTGCTGGCGCTCAGCGGGTCCGCGGGACCTGCCGCTGCGCCCAGTGTCGGGGAAGCAGGCCAGGGTCCCTGGGGGGCTCACGCCGCGGGCGGCCTCACGGTCAGCGCTCCGAGGGCGCCCCTCCCCGCAGCTCGTCACTCTGCTCCTGTGCACCTTGTGCCTCTCGCTCATTCCCACGGTTACACGCGTCAGGCCGGCAGGAGGCACCCGCCGGGAGGGTGACTGCGGCCACAGCGAGGGGCCGGGAGGACTGGGTTCTGGCTCCAAACAGCGGCCCAGGCCAGTGAGGGTGTCCCGCCACACGCAGCCTCTGCGGCCTGTGGCTCCATCGTTCGGGGAACCTGTGTGGGCCCCGTGAACGGCTCAGGCATTTGCCGCGCACCCCAGCTCCCCGGCGTGTCCCTCCTCTGGTCTCACAAGGGAGGGCAGAGGGCCTGGCGGTTTGCAGCTGCCCGAGGTTGCAGAGCGTGTCGGCCCCTCAGACTTGTTCTCAGGGCATCAAGTGGGGGGCCCTTTCCCCTGCTGATAAACATACAGGCCCATTTCTAGGTCACCTCCCTACCTCTGGATGCCTCAGTTGAAAATGGAACGGGTAGAGACGCCTGGGTGGCTCAGTCCAAAAAGTGTGTGACTCCTGATTTTGGCTCAGGTCATGATCTCACGTTCGTGGGTTCGAGCCCCACGTTGGGCTCTGTGCTGACAGCTCAGAGCCTGGAGCTGCTTCGGATTGTGTGTGTGTCTCTCTCTCTGCCCCTCCCCTGCTCATGCTGTCTCTTCCTCTCTCTCAAAGATAAGATAAAACATTAAAAAATAATTAAAAATGGAATGGGTAGAAGTTTAATGTGCAGAATACAATACAGTGTAAGAAAAGTCATGTTCACAGCCCACGTAAAGAAAATGGTGCTTCAGAATCTGGGACCAGCTCCCCGCAGGTACTTCCCAGTCGGTCAGGTTAAGTACAAAGTGTCTTTCCGCCGCCTCAGCTCTTAACCCCGGCTGCATGCCCAGATCGCCTGAGGGGCTTTGGGGTGTCTGCCCCAGACCTGTCCTGGCCCGCTTGGCTGCAGGCAAGTCAGCAGGGCGGGCTGGGGGCCGCCCCGTGCCAGCCAGAGGGTGTGCGGTGCCACCGGAGCACACGGACGTGTCCCGGTTCTCGGAGGCCAAGGCTGGCAGCGCGGGGGCGGTGCAGGCGCCGTGGGCTCACCTTCTTGCCTCCAAGGACCGTGGACCCACAGTCTGTCACACAGAGTCTGTTTCCCCGTTTTAGGGACGGACGTGTGTTGGGTGTGCTGGAGGTGTCGCGCTCCATCGGGGACGGGCAGTACAAGCGCTGTGGGGTCACCTCTGTGCCCGACATCAGACGCTGCCAGCTGACCCCCAATGACAGGTGAGTCGCCGTGCCAGAGGCACAGGCATGCGTGCCCATGGTCCCGACTTCAGTTGGCGTCATAAACCTAGGCTGCGTGGGGCAGCCCTGTCACGGGCACTGCCGGCGCCTGGCGGTGCTTTCTGCCCTCGTGGGCTCGCCAGTCCGGTAGGTGAGCGCATTTTGGGGGGGGGGGGCGGTCTGGCACCGGGTGCTCTGGGAGACTTGAACCCTGTCGCTGTTAGAGAGAGAAGGGCCTCCTGGCAGAGGGAAGGTGCACAGCCATTGCAGTGGGACAGCAAGACACACGGCCGGGCACGTGGCAGTAAGGGGGAGCGATGGAGGAATGACACCAGGGTGCTCGGGGTGGGTGGTGAGGGGTCCTGGGGTCCCTGCGGAGGAGTGTGAATCGTCGCGCAGGGGTGGCAGAGCCGGGCCTGGAGAGACGCCGCTAAGCTGCCTGAATCAAGGGGTCGAAGGGCGGGATGGGCGGCCCGGGAGGCTCAAGTGGAGCCCTGCGAGCGACCCTGCTCCCTCTGCCCTGCGAGAGCGCTTCCCCCCTCCCTCCCCCCAGCTTAGCCTGTCTCGGGCGGGCCGCCTGCCAACCTCAGGGTCTCGGGACGCTCCCTTCCACGGCCCCTTCGAGTAGTCGGACGAGTATTATTTTACCTGCATCGCCAAGCCGGTTTATAGTTTGCTGCTAAAACCCGTTTATATTTCTTCTTCCCCTTACAGGTTCATTTTGCTGGCCTGTGACGGCCTCTTCAAGGTCTTTACCCCAGAAGAAGCCGTCAACTTCATCTTGTCCTGCCTGGAGGTAAGAGAGTTCACCGGGCACCACCCGTTCGAGCAGCGCTTGGGCTCTAGCGACAGGGACGTCCCGGGGGGCTTCCTCCCCGCTGCCCGCCCAGCGCACTCGTCCCGGGTGAGCTCCACCCCGGGGCTCACCGGTCCCTTCGTCCTGCGGCCTCTCCTTGTGGAGGNGTAGGACGAGAAGATCCAGAGCCGGGAAGGGAGGCCCACGGCGGACGCGCGCTACGAGGCAGCCTGCAACAGGCTGGCCAGCAAGGCGGTGCAGCGCGGCTCGGCGGACAACGTCACGGTGATGCTGGTGCGGATAGGGCAGTGAGGGCGCGCGGGGGCGCGGGGCTGGCCTCGGAGGCCCGCTGCGCGTGCGCGCGTCGCGGGTGTGTCGTGTACTCCTGTGGGACCCCCGTGGTTGTAAATAAAGGTTTCGGTTTTTTTTCTAGTCTCTTGAGTTATTTTATTACCTTTGAGTGACTTGGCCCTTCAGAGGTCGCGTCTGCCCCCAGATGTGCCCTGGGTCTCTCCTTGGTAGAACCGTCGAGGCTTGTGGCTCGTGGATGGGCCCACAGTGGTGACCACGGCTTCTCGTCGTGTGCCGTCCGTAGTTTACGGGCGCCTCACCTGCGCTGCTTCACCCTCATTAACGCACCCGGTCAGGCAGCGGCACCTCCTAGCGGGGGACCGAGGGAGTGACCTGCGCGGACAGGCTGTGGGAGGCCTCCGGCTGTTTTCAGTTCTCTGGGCGAAGCAAGGCGGCAGAACACTGTGTGGCGGGGGTGCCGGGCTTAGCTGGGGGTGGACAGGTCCCCCCGAACGACATGGAACTCGGCTTTCTGATCCCACTGACGACGGGCGCAGTTGGGCCCCAGGACTCTGAAGTGCCGGCTCCCCCAGGTCTCCCATCTGGACCCCCCTGGGGGTGAAATGGGCACATTCAGGGTCCGAGCAGTCAGGCCAGCGGCCAGTGTCCAGGATGCACGTGCAGTTGGCCGTGCAGGGCTGAGGTCTGTCCGCGAGAATGCTTGAGAGGGGGACCCTTCTGGTGACGATGTTAAAAATGCAAATTAGCCTACTTGCAGCAATAAACAAATACTTCTCCATCCTTATGAATCCAAAAGAGCAGTCACGTGACTGCTGTCACTTTCAGTAAAGCAGCTCCCAGGCCTCAAGCCTCCGCCCTCTGTCTCCAGCTGATGTAAGTTTGCAAGGCCTTGCCTCAGGGCCTTCTTGGCTGAGGGCCGCTGCTCCGGCCCTGCCCCCAGAGGCGCCTTATCACCCCTTCCTCGCCCTTAGTGGAGCTGGTGTCTCCACACACACACCCCCCCCCCCCCCCCCCCCCCCGCCCCCGCCCCCCCCCCCCCCCCCGGCNTGCGTTCTGCGCACACCCCTCCCCTGGGAGTGTGGAGCCAGGCTCCTTGCTGGGGACCAGGACGTTGCGCGGTGGGGCGTCCCTGGAGACCGGGACCCAGCTACCCAGAGCCCAGAAACAGAACACTGGATGCAGTCAGCATCTTCACGTGGCACACTTGAGCCGGTCTGTGACTCTCTGGGAGGCCTCCCTGGCGAGCCCCCGCCCCTGCACTGTCCCCTTCAGGGGGCCCAGGCCCGCCCAGGGCAGGAGCCAGCCTCCACCTGGCCCCCAGACTTCCGCCATCCTTAGTGGGCCTGGCCCAAATGTTTCAGGTTCTTTATTTCCCGTCTGCGCTGTTTTTGTAACTGTGCATGGATGGCCCTGAAACAAGAATTCTTAGCACTGGAACCACGGCATGAAGTCAGTTATTTATATAAATACATCATCATACAATAAATACTTCAGCAGACAGCTGTGTAATACACTAGACTGAGAGGATGGAAGTTTCCAGGATAAAAGCTAACTTCTCTAAAACACCCGTGCCCGCCGGACGAAGAGGGAAATCCAGAGAAGGGTGTGGCCGCAGCGGCCCTTATCAAACAGTGACTCGAGGCGGGACCCAGGGCAGCGGCCCTTCCTGGTAGGGTGGGTACGAGTCCTACTGAGAATCGCACCAGGCCTGCCAAGGGCAGCGAGTGACTGGTTCACGGGTACCGTGCCCGGGCCCCACCCCCAGTCCCCGCGGGAGGGAGGTGCTGGGGTTCCGAGAGGGGACGCGAGCTGTGTGCTCTGGGAGCTCCGTCAGACATGGGACCGTCCCCATCCTGAAGCCAGCAGATGGTTCCAGTGACTGCAGCCGCCGCCCACTCCTCTGCAGGCCCAAACGCACGGCCCCCCGCACACCTGCGGCACCACGTCCCTGCGGCCGCCCTGCCCAGGGCTGCCGTGTAACTTCCTCGGCGACACCGTGGAAGAAACGCGCTACAGGTGGACAGCTGTGTCTCCTCATAGGACCCCCCGCCTCGCCTCCCGGTCCATCACAGCTACGGCACCGAGGTGAACTTGGGACCGTGCTTCCCCGAGACGAAGCAAGTACTCCTGGGCGCGGAGTCGCGCTAGAAACATTTGCCAAATAGCAGCCCAACAGGGCCCTCCTGATCTTGAAAGGCCTCCGGAGGTCACTGCTGGTGCCAGTTGGCACGTCCCCTCCCTGGGCTGCCGGTGGCTGGGCCGTCGCTGGGCTGAGCTGTGGTGCCCACGCGGGCAGTCCCAGCAGGCTTCCTCC
>NW_027527429.1:2671250-2673084 GCF_008692635.1 Crocuta crocuta
CCCGGAGACTGTTCGGACCCCGCTTCTGTGGGCCGGGCACGAGCAAGGGCCCGGCGCGGCCGCTCACACGCCGAGGAGGACGGCGCTGAAGTGGGAGCCGCTGCGCACCGTGAGGGAGGAGCTGCTGGCGTTGTCCAGGAAGACGGAGGCGTACTGCCCCTGCTGCAGGGAAGGTCAGGGTCAGCCCGGGGGCCACCCCCCCCTCCCCGACACTGGGGCCTCCCCCAACCTTCTGCATCTCAGGACCCCAGGTGGGCCAGGTGCCACCCGGCAGCCCCGGGGCCCGGCCCTCCTATCCCTTACAGCATCCACAGCTCTGGCCTCCCGGCGCGTCCGCAACTCCCCTGCTTGTCAACAGGGGAAACACCGTACGACAACTATACTTAACTAGAAACTTCCCATTCCCGGGGGCGCCTGGGGGCTCAGTCGGTTAAGCGTCCGACTTCGGCTCAGGTCATGATCTCCCGGTTCGTGAGTTTGAGCCCCGTGTCGGGCTCCGTGCCGACAGCTCAGAGCCTGGAGCCTGTTTCCAATTCTGTCTCCCTCTCTCTCTGACCGTCCCCTGCTCACGCTGTCTNAGCTTTTCTTTCTCAGTAAATCCCACCTTTACATCAGCTTGTCACTTGCCAAAGGCCCCACAGTGCCAGCGACGGTCACGCAGGATTTTGCGTGTAAAGGAACTACATCTGCTTCCCACAGTTGTAACGGGCCCAGGGCGATACAGCGTCAGCCTGAGGGCACGGGGCCGGCCGCCATTCCCTCCTGCCGCCTGTCCCTATGGGGGCCCCAGTCCTCAGTGTGGGACACCGGGAAGGTCTGCCAGCAGCGGCCTGGGGTGTGAGGCACTGCTCCCAGAGACCCTGAGCACCCCAGCCTTGCCCAGGCGGTGCCCCCCGCGCCCGCCCCACGCACCTGCAGGTACAGAACACCGTTTACCGAGATGGTGAAGAGCTCGCTGCTACTCTCCAGGCCCATGACCGCCTCCAGGGAGCTACAGCCCAAACGGAAAGACGGTCAGCCCGCACCCCCCGGACGGCACCAACCTCACCCACAGTGTGCCCACAGCCACCCCAGCAAACACCGGCCTGGCTCAGTGCGGCGGGAACAGCTGTCCCTGCCAGCTCATCTGGCGGAGGGCGGCATCTGAGTCAGGACATCGCCAAAGGGCCAAAGGGGGTCTGCGAGTGCGCAGAAAGCAAGCCTGGGCCCAGGCCAGGGGCTGGAAGGTCCCAGCTCTGCTGCAGACAGGACACAGGCTGGGGCCGCTGGAGGGGGGGGGGGGGGGGGGTGTGATGGCAGCAGTGACGCCAGAACAGTGCGTTCGGGCCGATCTATGGAAGGTTTGCAACAGCGACTGGGAAGTTCTGAACTCCGCCTCCTACCGCCATGGAGCCCGGCTCTGTGCCTGGGCTCCGCTGGGGGCGCGGGGACACACAGGGAGCCGCCCCTTGCCCTCCGGGGTGCAGGCGCAAGGGAAAGGCGGGCAGGATCGTGTCGGAGGGGACGGCCGAGAAGGAAGTTCTCGGCAGAAGAGATGGGCCGGGGGGCTGCATGGTGGTCTGGAGAGGCGACTGAGGAGACACTGTGGCCTCCAGGGGACTGACAGTTCCCAGCGCGGGTGAGGGGGGTGAGGGGGGCGGGGAGGGCGGAAATGTGTTGGGGCAGGCACGGTGCACCCCCCCCTCCCCGCTGGGAAAGGATGGCCCGAGGGGGGCGGGAGCGACTTCGAGATCAGGAAGTAGGCGTGGGGTCGCCAGGGCCGGTGTGGCAGGGCTTGCGGACTGGGTCTCTTTCCAAGCCAGGTAGAGCTGGGGGAGGGGGCGGGTCTGGTGTC
>NW_027527429.1:2673189-2676900 GCF_008692635.1 Crocuta crocuta
CTGCTCCGAACCCGGCGCTCGCCCGTTACGGACCGCACGCGACCAACGCGCCGGCGCCCGCGCTCCGGGACCCACGGGAGGCCCCCTCGCGGCCTGCAGGGCCTGCGGAGACGTGGGTTCCCGAGCCCACGGCTGCTCCTGTTTCCCTTCAAGCTTTGGCTACCGGGAAGCTCGGGGCGGACTCACATCACGCCCGGTGCCCAGGTCCTCCTGCCCACGCCTCCCCCTGACGCTATTGTCTTCTCTGCTTATATTGACTTGAAGGGGAGGAAAGGCTCTAATAAAGTTCTAATAAGGTGAACTCCGGTAGGTAGAGACGCGGCTCAGCAGCTGCCCGAACGCAGGGCCATCTCCTGGACGTGACAGCTCAGCCCCGCTGACCCCCCTGTGCTGCCCAGGACACCATCGTCCCTGCCTGGCGTGGGGCTCTTGGCCAGCAGCTGAGAGCCGCCAGGGAAAGAGGCGGGGACCCAGGGGACCCAGGGGAGAGGCCGGGGTCTCGGCAGGGGCCTGTGTCACCCAGGGTGAGTAATCCCCACGGTTTCCATGTGATCAGAGGAGCACTCTGCAGAGTTAAGGAGCTCTGATCCCTCAGTGATGGCCCCACTTGGGGGATACGGGTCCCCTGGCCTCGGCTGGGCTCCCCCCAGTCCCAGATGGGGTGGAGTGCTGGTCCCCGAGTGGTCAAGTCCACCTTCCTCTGCGAAGCCTCCTCCTTACCACACTCCTCCCAGCCCCCACCTGGACCCCGAGCCTCCCCCAAGCCCGCTGTCACAGAGCAGGGGCCTCCCTGAGTGCTGGCCCACGCGGGCACGTCCAGTCATCTCCACTCCTCCGGGACACCCTCCTGTGGCCCCACGTACACCAAGGGTGCGTGTCCACGTGGGTGCACCATCCCCCTACCTTTCAGCAGAAGCTGGAACTCCTTCAGCAGCACTTCAGGTGGGATGATGGGGCCAGGTGGGCCCTGGGGACCGGGGGGCCCTGGGGGCCCAGGCAGACCAAGCTGGAAAGGAAGCTGAGCCGTGAGGACCTCTGAGCAGGCAAGGCGGGCCCCTGCTTTCACCCCTGGGGTGGAGGTCAGCCTCCGGGCCTCGGACGCCCCTGCGGAAGCAGTGAGGCTCTCTGAGTGTGAGCACTGGATTGTGCTGCAGGCCTAGGGCTGGCTGGGTGGTGGGGCCCCTGGCGACGGGGCTGGAAGCAGGCAGGGGAACCAAGTGGGGACACGGGGGTTCCTGGGTAGAGGGACACTGCAGGTCGGCCAAGCCCCCACTGGGCTCTCAGAGAGGCCACGCCGGGCTGGGGAGGATCCGAACACAGCAGCAAGCAAGTCCCCGGCGAGCAAGAGCGTGGGGGAGCCCGGCTTCGCTTGGCGTGGGGCCTGGTGGCTCCAAGGGGTGACAGTGAGGTGAGGCCATGGTGACAGCCCGGTGGCTCAGAACCCGGCACTCCAGTGTTGGCTGAGACCCCGGCCCTGGGCGGGCAGAGAAGCCCACGCCTGGTGTGAGCAACACAAACCTGGCCCGGAGCCCCCAACCCCAGGGGACAAAGGCAAGGTGCCAGGCCTCGGGCTGCGAGGAGTGAGAGTGGGAACCCACAGTTTCCAGGGGCCCCAGGCTCCCCACCTGCTGGGAACCAGAGAGCGTGTCACTCTAGCCTGACCGGAACCCTCCCCTACCCCCTCCCCGGCCAGCCCCGCCTCCCGCACTAGGATGCGGATGGGAGAGAAAGGGGGTCACTGATGGGGCTGCCTGCCCTTCTGGGGGTGCAGGGAAAATGACAGGAACAGGCCTCAAACTCGGGTCACCTGGGACCCCAGCTGGGCACTTTCTGTGCTCTCTGACCCCAGGCCAAGGGTGAGAGTCTGTCCTCGCTGGCCCTGCCCAGGGTGCACCGGGGGGCTGGCCAGGGTGCAAGGGGGTGATGGTGGGGCCGGATGCAGGGAGGGCCCGCAGGTGGAGACCCCTCGCTTAGCCACATGGCCCCCATGACACACAAGCNCACACACACACACACCCAGGACACGCACACGCTGCCGGGGCTCCTGTGCTCACCTTCAGTCTCTTGGCCTTGCCTCTGCCCCCCCTCTTGCTGTTGACGCCGCGGTCACTCTGTCTGACGAACAGCATCCAGGCGTCTCGGGGGTCGACGGGCCGGGCGCCCTCGGCCATGGGCTCCTGGAACACAGCCGGCGTCAGGCTGCTTTGCCTCCCGCGGCGCGTGCGCCCAGAGCAGACGGGACACTTTTCAGGACGTCACTGTGCACTGGACCGGCCTTCGGCACCCTCGGGGCCTGGTCCTCGGCAACACTGGTGTCCTCAAAGTCAGCAACGCGGCCCCCTGGCCCGAGCTTCCCGCCCTCCCGACACAGGGAGGGTGACCGGCCACACCGCAGGCTGGACTCTGGGGGAGAAGAGGACTTCGGCCATGGGGGCGGGGGTGCGGAGCCCTGCAGCAGGGGACAATCCTGGCATGGCCGGGCCACCTCTCCGGCCTCCCCCCACAGGGGCTGGGCTGGGGGAGACCAGCAACACTCCCAAGTGCTCGGGAGGAGGCAACTGTGCTCATCAGACCCCCCCACCCGTGCGGCCCCTGCTGGGGTCCAGGATGCCAGTGCCGGTGTCGGCGGCCATCAGGGAAACGGCAGCTTCCAGCACAGAACAGGACAGTTAGGAGGTGCGGTGGCCTAGCACTGATCTGCCATGTGACGCCACTCAGCTCCCTCAAGATCTCCAAAACAAGCACAGGGATGCTTCCAGACACACCCACTCCTGTGCACACTGCCTTCGGGCCAGTGCTGACACTGAGCAAAATTCCCCCGAGGCGCCTTTCACAGAGGCCTTTGGCTCATCAGTCAGTGGGCCTCAGGGTGTCTGGGCTCCAGGGGAAGCCACCAGCTGGGAAGGAAGTGCCCCAAGGGCACAGGTGACGTCACAAGCTAATACCAGTGGCTGACAGGAGGACCCAGGGTTTTAGCGCCGGCAGGCACCTGCCTCAGAGACCGAGCTGGCGGTCTCCTGGCCACTCCGCAGGGCCCGGGGCCTCCCTTCCGGAGGTGGCGTGCTGCGGTGGGGACACGGGGCCCCCCGTGTCACAGGAGCCTGGGGTTGGACACAGAAAGGGCTCCGAGTGCCCGGGGCCTCCGGGCGGCTTGCTGGGCGGTGGGCCGGCTCAGTGCTGTCCTACTGATGGCTCAGCGTGGACACAGGACCGGGTTCCACTTTACGGCCTCGCTCTGCCTTTGGCGGGAACGGGCCCCCAGAGGATTCCACACAGGCTGGACGGGGGCGCCAAGGTGACCCTCCCAGCTGGGCCATGGACTCCCAGCTGGACTCGGACCCCAGTTTGGCTTCAGGGGAGCAGACACAGGCGGCGGTGTGTCAGCCTGGGGCGGGGGGGGGGGGGGGGGGCNCAGCTTCGAGGGGCTCTCGGAAAGGAGGCGGGGAGCCTCTGGGCCCACGTGGGCCCCACAAAGAGAGGCCAGAACCCCTCCGGGGAGCACCCAGGCGTCGTGCTTCCCGGTGACTGTATCCTGACATCTGGCCACCCTCCCCCAGAAACTGTGGCCCATTGTCTGGGTGGGGTTGGCCTTCCTGGCTACCAGCAGTGGGAGGACTTCGAGGAGCTCCTCCCAGGGAGCCCTGGGGCTGGCTGCCACCCCCGCCCTCTTAGGAGGAGGTGGCCTTGGCCTTGATGGCTCTAATGTAAGCC
>NW_027527429.1:2677100-2677674 GCF_008692635.1 Crocuta crocuta
CACTGTGCTGGGCAGAAGGACAGGGCCAAGCTCAAGATCACCCCTTGGTGGCCAGAGGCCACGGGTCATTAGAGGAACGGCGCACACACCACTTCCACCGCTTCCCAGACCGAAAGGGAGTCACTTTTTGGTTGTTTTCAAGAGAGAACTGCACCTAATAAATTCGGGGGACGGTGGTCACTTTCACAAATACGTTCTTCCCAATATCAGGAGAGTCCGGTTATTTACATTTTACCCATTTTCCCAACTTCCTTCTGTCCCCAGAGGAAAGGCGGTTCACCTGGGGCCGGCGGAATTTCGCTCTTCATGCCGCGGAACGACCCCAAAGTCCCGGTCAAGGTCGCCCCCACGGCGCCCGGCTGCGCAGAGAGGCCGCGGCCGGACCCCCGCGTCTCCCCGGAGCCCCGGGCTCGGCGCGCCCACCGCTCGCTAGGAAGGGGACTCCCGCCCGGGACGCTGCGCTGCCCTCCGTGCCCCCCGGGACTCGGGGGGGTGCGGGCTCCGGGTGGGGAAACCGAGGCCCGAGGCGTCCTGCGTCTTACCGGCGGGCGGGCGGGCGGCCCCGCGCGGTTCT
>NW_027527429.1:2677731-2678655 GCF_008692635.1 Crocuta crocuta
GGGGCCAGAGCGCCCCCTCTCCAGGCCCCGGGTCCGTTCCTCTGCGCTGCCCAGCCCTTCCCAGGAGAGCCGGGCCGCCCCTTCTTCTGGCCCTGGACCCTCTGTCGTCTCGACAGCCTTTTCTCCACGGGGAGCCGGGTCGCCGCCTTCCTCTGAGCCTGGGAGCATCCTTTCCTCCCTGTGGCCTGTGGGGACCTCGAGGCATCGCATCCCCATTATCCAGAGGCGCCCGTGAGATCCAGGCCTTGCCAGCACAGGTCTAGTGCACCGGACCAGGGAAGACACTCAAAGACCCTACCTGGTGCCTCTTTCCCAGGTGCCCCCCCCCCCCCACCGGCGCTGCCGTCTCCCCGTGGCTGGGATGCCCTAAACTCAGTGCGCCGTCCCACCCATCCAGGGGCACCCGCAGGGGCCTGGGGGGCGGGGCACGGCGGAATCCACAGCCGGGCAGCCCCCCTGCGCAGACTTGAGGACTGAGTCCTGTGGTGGCCTAGCCGGGGTGGGGGCGGATCCCGAGCCCGGCACAGGGCCCGGGGCGCCAGGTCCCGCAGGCTGACTCCAGGCTCCTCCATGTGAAGAGCCAGCCCCCTCACCCCTCCGGCTGCTTTGTTACAAGCCCATTGCCTTTCTGCCTCCCCGTGGAAGGTAAGGGCATGAGAACAGCACCGAGGTGCCTGCATCCTGTGGGCACACAGTGTCCTTTGTTCAAGAGTGGGGGAAGGCCCAGCTAAGGACTGCACCTTCCAAAGGTCTGCCGCCCTGCTCTTTGGAACCTCCCGCTGTCCTATTTCAGAGTGTGGCGAGGTGGTGCCTCCCTAGCCTGGGGGAGCGATGGTGGGTTATCCTAAATCAGCAGCCCCCCACTCGTGCCCTGTTTCAGTGGCTGGCTTTCTGCACCAGACAGGGGAGGGGGAGGGGGCTGGG
>NW_027527429.1:2678661-2686306 GCF_008692635.1 Crocuta crocuta
GTTAATTGTTCTGTGATTCTCTTTTCCTGTAGGATGTGAGTATGGTGGTAGAGTTGGGGTTGTTTTTCGGGGGCGGGGGCGGTGTCCCATAGACTGTGTATCTTTTTTTTATTTTATTTTTTTAAATGTTTTATTTATTTCTAGGAGAGAGAGAGAGAGAGAGACAGCGTGAGCAGGGGAGGGTCAGAGAGAGAGGGAGTCACAGACTGAAACAGGCTCCAGGCTCTGAGCTGGCAGCCAGCACAGAGCCCGACGCGGGGCTCGAACCCACGAACCGCGAGATCATGACCTGAGCGAAAGTCGGACGCTCAACCGACTAAGCCACCCAGGCGCCCCTGAGTGTATCTTTTTTTTAATAGTTTTTATTTATTTTTGAGACAGAGACAGAGCATGAGTGGGGGAGGGGCAGAGAGAGAGGGAAACACAGAATCTGAAACAGGCTCCAGGCTCTGAGCTGTCAGCACAGAGCCTGACACGGGGCTCGAACCCACGAACTGTGAGATCATGACCTGAGCCGAAGTTGGACACTTAACCGACTGAGCCCCCCAGGCGCCCCTTTGTGAGCCTATCTTTCAGAGGCAAATTAAGACTGCCACAGAGAAGTTCTGTTTTTAATCTTGACCAAAAATGGAATTATCAGTAGAAGAAAAACTGAAATTCCTACAGAAATTGCAGATGCTCAAGAAGGCATTGGAGAAACACTGGCTTACATAACACGTGCTCGACAAAATAATGACGTATTTCACCTGCAAACATTCAGCACTGTTACTGCTAATAAGGACATTCGCTCCCGAAACAGAGGAGGCTATCATAACGTGGTCAAAGAATTCAGGATTTCTGGGGTGGGTTCTCACTTCTGGTCCCACAAGGAAAGTCTAAGAAGCTGGGTGTGTAGAACCTGGTAAGGACATGCCTGTCTGTGCTGGGACTTGGGCCTCAGTGTTCACTGCTAAAATTCTGTCCATTTTTGTTTTTTTTGGGGAGACCTTATCTGGGACCATAGGACGCCAAGCGTGGGGTGTGTTCTCTTTGCCGGAACCTGCAGCCTGTGAACAGTAATTTCATGTTTCTGAAAAAGCACGCCCCCACCCACGTCTCATCCACTTTTCATGGACCACACTGACTAGCCCAGAGAGGTGAGGGGCTTGCCCCGGGGACACACAGCCCGGGCTTGGGGGCGGGGCCACACCCTCTCGCCCGCTGGGCACGCTCACATCTTCGCGGCCACAAGTTTTGCCCGTTATGGTCCTTCCTTTTCTGGATGGTGAGAAATGGGAGCTGCGTGATGAGCTTGAAGGTGACTGACGTGACCTTGTCTTTTCCCTAAGACAAGCAGGCAGTGTAGGCGTTTGCCCGTGGGGGTCTGGCTGTGACGGAAGGCAGGCCAGGGAAACTCACGTGGCTGGCCACGCTTGAACCCAGGGAGCACTCCCCACTGGGGCGGGGGGAGCAATGCCACGGGAGCGGCCCTCACAGTGGGAGGAGGACTCTCTCGGAGGCCACCTGGAAGCCGTGGCTCTGCCTCCCGGCTGGTGGCGGCCAGTCTGTCCTGGAGATTCTTGGAGCCTCCTTCCAGTTTCCCTGCCTGGGTGCCGGGATTAAGGGACACGTGCCCTCGGGAGGAGCCGGCCCCCTCATGTGAGCGGAGGTCACGGTGGGCGCTGCGTGGGGCCGTGAGCGAGGCCTGCTTGCCTTCCAGGCTGCCTCAGCGGCGAGGGTCCCTGGCCTAGGCCATCAGCACCATGTCGCGGGGGGCTGTCCTCGGACTCCAAGCCTTGCTGTGTGGCAGAGCATGACGGGAACACAGCGCAGGCCCAGCCGCGGGTCTGCTCAGCGGGCCTGGTTCGAGCTTGGCCGTCTGGAGCAAAGGCCATTGGGGGCCCTCAGCACCCATCCCTCTGACTCAGTTTGCTGGCTCTGTGGAATGGGCACAGTGGCCAGTGCCCCTGAGGTTTGTCTAGGACCCCAGTCAGACGTGAGCTGTGAGCAGACAAGGCCAGGAGGACAGTGGCCCCAGCGCGGAGGCCGGGCTGCATGGCCGCCCGCTCCGGGCTGCTGGCCTGGATTCCGTCCGCGGTGGCGTGAGCCCATTTGGCCCAGCCTACACCACGGAAAGGTGGGGCTTTGGCTTTGTCACCTTTCACAACACTGGGGACTCCTGGGAACGGAGGGACCCAGTCTGGGGCACGGGGTCCCTAAGAGGTTCATGTGACTCCATTTCCAGCTCCCAGTGGGGAGCCCCGGCCAGCCTGAGGCCGCTCGGAGAACAGGCGCTGCTGCCACGTGGAAGCCAGTTATTTTCCCAAACAGTGAACAATCCCAGTGAGGTCATGGGCCCGGCCGGAGGGCCCAAATCAAATCGGTTCTGGTGCTGGTGCGGGCCCAGGGGGGGAGCGCGGGGTGCCGGGGCCTGCACGTGGGGCACCCTGCACGCTTCTGGGGTCACGTTTCACAGAACAAGTCCACTAGAGGAGGGCGGGGCTCCGCAAAGACTCCCCCAGATCAAGGGCCCCCAGAAACAGGGCTCTGGGGCCCCCGCAGCAGCAGCCCGGGGTTCAGAGCGGGGACAGCATCCGGCGCTGAGGTCGTGGGTCCCGGGCTGAAGTACTGAGCGAGGGGCACGGAAGGAGGCCCGGACGGAGCCCGAGGCGGCCTCCCCCACGCACGCTCATGCCTGGCTGAAACCTAATCCTCATTCTTGGGCCCTCATGTCACCGCCTCGGCCCTGGCTCCCCGTCAGCCCACTGCAGCCAAGCTGTTCCCGCTCTTCTCTCTTCCTCCAAAGGAAGGACCTTTGCCGATGAAGTCATGGGAATACAAGCTCCCTTTGCCCCTGAAAACAGTGGGAGCCTGCAGTCGACTTGTTGTGTGGCCTCCCGATGTCCAGGCAGGCGACATTTGCTGTTTACTGCAACCTTCCAGACATATGACATCATCTCATTCTCAAATCGTGTGATTATCCCCATTGCACAGATGAGGAAACTGAGGCTGAGATCTTGGGACTGGCCCAAGGTCACTCATCCAGGTCCAGCCTTTGCAACTTGGGGTCAGCAACTCCTTTGGTGAACTCAGTTTCCCTCTACGTGCCAGGCACGGGTCAAGGGCTGGGAGTAAGCATCCTGGACAGGTCTGTGAGCCGCCTCAGGTCTGGCAGGGGAAGAGTTCTTTCTCACTTCTACCTGGAGGGTCTCTTGGTTTATTTTCCGCTTATCGTTTCCATGTTTTCGATTAATTAACTTAAAAAATCAGTCTAGCTCACCTCTGAGTTTAATGTAAGAGGGTACATATTGGTGGCTCGATCTTGCCATTTTGAGAAGAATTATATTCGTAAGTGTGACAGTGATCTAAATAACCCCAGCCGCTGGCCCTGAAAAGCCCTAGGACAGAAGATTAGCGGTGAGGAAGTGACACTGGCTCCTGGGGTGTTTATTTCAAGCTGGAAGATTCTCTTTGCAGCCCTCTTCCTCCTGCAATTAATCAGAGCCGTGCCTGCCCCCCCCCCCCCCCCTCCCGCCGTGTGCCTGACCCAGGGGCCTGGGGGACACGCAGCAACAGTAGCCACACTTCAGGCCGAGTGTCCGGCACTGGGGATCAATCACGAATGACGTGGCCCTGGAGGGGCGGACAGCCTGACCTTTTCTGGGGCTGCAACCACTCGTCCTTAAGTCACAGATTCCTGGTCAAAAGTCATACTTTCCACCGGGCCAACTGGTCGACCAACCAACTGGAGTAGAGGAGAGGTCTGAGTTGACCACAGCGAGCGTCATTTGATCAGTCCTTTTATTACAGATATTTACACGGGACGGTCGACTGCTTGATCCCAGCAGTCACTGTCCCTGCCTAGTACAGGAAATATGCTCAATAATTAAAGGGTCTTGTCTGCGAGGTACTGGAAAATCTGAGTCCGGCAGAAGTGGCCAGAAGGGTGCACGCATCCTGGCTCATCTGGGAACCAAAGGCCGTTGAGCCTGGGTTGGCTGGCCCCTGAGAGCAAAGCCTCAGGTCTGAAGAGGAGTCTCAGTTTACCCAACCTCGTCTGCACGAAAGACAGCGTGCACCCACCTGGGGCCAGGGGGCTCACTCCCGTGGGCCTGAGAGCTTGGCGGGCTTTTGCACCTGTTCCAAGGGTCTCCATTCTCCTTTCTAGAAGTCCCTACTGGCCCCCAACCGACGCGTCCTTGTTTTCCAGGGACGGGACAGGAAGGCCCAGGCTGCTCCACAGACACACCCTGTGCAGACGTACGCTAGCGCCTGCCTCCCGTGAGGGTCCCTGAGTGCAGTCAGCGTGACAGCGGTCTTCCATGCGCCCATCCTGGCGCCGTCTCTGCCTGCTCTCTGCCAATGGCCTGTTCTCCCTCTGACTCTGGTTGGATCTGGACACGGGGAGACACCCGCAGGAGGCCAGGAAAGAGAGGGAGGTCGGCGTGTCTGTTCTGCCACTTTGTCCCCACGGGGCCACGGGGGACAGCGGGACGGGCTGCGTTCCTTTAGCAAAGGCCCCCGTCCTTGGCACTTTCTCCCTCCAGCTCTCTGCCTAGAGGCTGTGTCTGCTCCTTCCCGTGTCCCTGGGGGCAGAGGGCAGGTGACGTCCCCCCCCCCCAAGCCTCTTCAGCCCTTGCCCAGTCCCTCCAGCCGGCCTGCGCCTCAGAAGTAGCCCTTGGTTAAAATGTCCTCTGTCACTCCATTCGAAGAGTCATCGTTTTCCCGCTGCGGCCCTGGAGAACACAGTCGGCCTGACCCAGGGGCGCCATACGGGGCAGCTCAGCGGGTCAGATGACGGGCAGTTTGGCACCGGCAGCTGAGGACCAGGCCTGGCCCCCCGACCCCAGGAGCTTCCCCGCATGGTCATGAGATGTGCAGGGGCAGAGGCGGGCCTTATCTAAGATACCGCCTTCCGGCTCCCCAACTGTGATTAAAAGAAGCCCATTTGACACGTTGAGTCTTTGTTTTGAAAGAGTGTTTGGCCGAGTATCTTCGACAACCGTTCGGGAAACATTTCAGAAGATTCTCGCAGGGAAGGGCTGGTTCAAGAGTCCCAGGGACCTTCATCTTCATTTCCGCCCACTCCACCAGCTGACTGGGTGTCCTCAGAGCTGGGGCTCCGGCTCTTTGGGAAGCGGGCACCCAGGACGCCCTGCTCGGCTTCCGCCCTGGGAGACCAATGCCATTCTCGGCGAGGACCCAGGCCTGGGGGCAAAGTGGATGAGAAGGAACCCAGCGATTCCTTCCTCAGAACCCAGGGACGTCAGAGGCCCCTCTCGTCCCCGGTGGGTGTCAAAGAAACCCAGGTCCAGAGGGAGGTGGGGGCCCCCCAGGCCTCAGACCCTCGGTGCCAGGGCCAGAGCCAGGCCAGACCTAGGGCTCCCGACCTGTAGTCCTGGGTCTCTTGATGAAGCTCGGGACACAGTGGGAGGGCCAGTGTGCGCCCAGCAGGAGAGGCCTTGTTGAGGGCCGGTGAGAAGGAGCAGGGAGGCTTGACCCAGGTCTGCGTGGGACCCCCGTCAGCCTCCCGGCGCTCTGGGGCAGACCCGAGGCCCCCAGGTGACGGCACAGGCTGGCAGGGGCCCGTGGGCCACTCCCCTTGCTCAGGAGGCCACCTGGATGCAAGGAGCGCCCGAGAGGCATCCCCGGAAATCCCCGCAGGACCCCACCTTTCCCCTCGTGGGTCTGCTGCTGGGACCCGCAATGCTCCGTGGGAGCAAACCACCCCAAGCAACGGGGGAAAGCCTGGCCCCAGAGCACCACCTCCGCCACCTCCCTGGGGAGCCTTTGCTCACCGTCTCTTCCCTCAGCCCCGACACGGGCAGAGGACCCTCTGGGCGCCTGCCCTGCCTCCTCCCTCCGCTGTGTGCCACAGACGCGGGGCCTGAGGCCCAGCGAGGGGCAGCGGCCAGCCGTGGTCACACAGCTGAGGGCCAGGCAGAGGCAGGCCCACAGACGCGGGTGCGGCCCCCAGCCCAGGGTCCCTCGCTCTGCGGTGCAGCTCCCAGAAGCCACCACTGGGAAACGGCTGGGGCAGTGGCACCTGGAGAGCGCGCGTGGGTCCACCTGTGCTTCCCCCGGGCTCCTCTGTGTGAGGCCTCGGACACCCTGTGGGCAGACGGCCAGAGTCCAAGCCGCCGGTCAGCTCAGAGTTAGCGCGGCGGCTGCGGGCACCAAGGCTGTGTCCTCCGACGCCCCTGGTGGCCCGAGCCCGGCCCGAGCCCCGGAGGGGGCAGCACCAGGTGAACAGACAGGCGGCACACAAAGAGGCGCCGTCCCCTGGGTGGGGGGCGGGGCTGCTCAGTGCTCCTGGGCGGGGCTGAAGGGCTGGGTCCACTCGGAGACGTCCAGGAGGACGGTGGAGGCGCCGTGGTAGAGCCAGAGGCGGGGCAGGGCGCCGTGGCGGGTCCAGGCGTCCCGCCCGCGGTCGTAGGCCTCCATCTCCACGTGGTAGTCGCCGTCCATGCCCTGCCAGCGGCCCCCCGTCACGTACAGCGCGTCGCCCAGCGGCACCAGCGCACCGTTCTCGTGCAGGCTGTGCAGGGGCTGCACCTGCGGGTGGGCACCGGTCAGTGCCCGGCGTTGGGGGCAGTGGCCGGGGGACACGCAGGGAGGACAGCCAGCGCCCTGTCCAGGACACCTCACCCAGGCTCCCCGTAGCCCCCCAGGACCCTCAGACAGCCCCTTCGGTGCTCTCTCTCCAGCCCACATCTCCCAGGGTGATGTTCCCAGGCCCCTCGGTCACCCAGGCCTGAAGCCACTCGCGTCTGAAGTCAGGGTGTTAGAGGTGCGGGGAGCTGCCCCCCGCCCCCCCCGCCGGCACATTCCGGGCGGGGCCTCTGATCACGGCTGCTCTCCTAGAGGGGACAGCTGTGGCCTTGGGAGTGCCCTGGACAGGGGCTGTGAGGCCAGAGGCAGGCGGGCCCAGTGGAGAGGCCAGTGTGGGCGGGAGGGAAGGGGCCTGGCTGCGGCCTCCGCACGAAGACGCTCGTGGGCAGCCACGCCGCCGTGGGCCTGGACACAGTGGAGCTGCGTGGCCGGGATGCCCCCGGATCAGTGGCCGGGGCTGTGCAGAGGCCTGGCCGGGGCCCAGCCGGGAGGCCCCAGAAAGACAGGGCCTGCCTGGCAGGGCCCCCTGCACCTGTTTTGCACTGTAATGGGGGCCTCCGGTCAGCTGAGTGCTGACGCCAGGGGACAGCTGCGGGCAGCAGGGCGGCAGGGGCCTTGCTGTCACCCGGCCGCCCGCCCAGCCTGCCCGGGCCGGCTGCAGGAGGCCACGCCACCTCCTCGGGCCTCCAGGAATCGAGGACCTGAGGCAGGGGCGGCGGCCCGGAGTGTCCTGCTAGTGCGTGGCTCCGGGCACCGTCCCTCCTCTCTCTCCGGGAGGGACACGGAGAAAGGCTAGGGCTGGAGGTGCCAGGCGCCTGCTCTCTCCCTGGGCCCTGGGGCCGCGGGGGGTAGGGGGGAGGCACTAAGAAGCTGGCTGCCCCCAGCTTACCCGCAGCCAAGGGCGCCCCATCCCTGTTCGGCCACCAGGAGGGCAGGGGATGCCCTCCCTCCTGGGCCCGGCCGCCACCAGGACAGCCACAGCCGTCCCCGAAGCACCCCTGCGGGAGCCTGGATCTGTTCCCCGAGAACAGACACCCCCCCCCCCCCCCCCCCC
>NW_027527429.1:2686476-2687234 GCF_008692635.1 Crocuta crocuta
CCCCCCCCCCCCCCCGCCGCTGGGGAGGGGACGGAACGCCCACGGTGGCCAGGAGCCCGGGTGCTCGGCTCTCCCATCCCGGAACCCCTTCACCGTCAGCCCCCTGTGGGGACACCCACCGTCCCCAGGCTTGCTNCACAGGTTGGCCGCAGGGTCGTACATGTAGACTTTCTTGGTGTTGTCACCGACCAGGTAGAGAGTCCCCTGCAGCGCGGCGCAGCGCGGCGAGGACAGGTACTTGGGGAGGAAGGGCGAGGCGATCACGCTCCACGAGTCTGTGGGGACACGGCACCAGGCCCGCCTTCGCCGGGTGGCCGCTCCCCGGGTCCCGGGGTGAAGCTCTTGCCGGGGGTGGGAGCCCCACTCTCCCTCTGGGGCTGGGGGCAGGGCTCTCTCGGAGCTGTGTCCTCAGGTCCCCGGGGCCTCTGCCTCTTTCCCACCCGGCCGGCCGAGTCTGGGGCCCCCCACCGACCCTGGGGCCAGTCGGTCTCCCATGGGATCCTCACACCCACCCTACAAGACGGGTCTATTATCACCTCCACCATCCAGAGGACGGAACAGAGGGTGAGACGGGGCCAGGAGGGCCACCGAGCCAGAGGGAGCCCAGCGGGGCCCAAACCCTGGCACGGAGCCCAGCGGGCGGCCACCAAGCCTTGTGGCTCCGGGAGGCCGGCTCCAGGCGGACGCGGCGGCCAGGCAGCATTCAGGGCCAGGACACGGCCCCCCCCAGCCGCCCCCACCCCCTTACCTCTCTGCCT
>NW_027527429.1:2687388-2696594 GCF_008692635.1 Crocuta crocuta
CCCTCCCGCCGCAGCCGGCCGCCGAGAAGTTGCTGACGTACCTGAGGGCCGGGCTGACGGGCGTCCAGGCGTCTGTGTAGGGATCGTAGCTCTCCACCTCCACCACGTCCAGGGTGGTCCCTGTCGGGCCGGGAGGGGGTCAGGGCCGCCAGGGGCCGGGGAAAGCTCCCAGAAAGAAAGGCAGGGCTGGGGGCTCTGCAGAGGCGCCGGGGAGCCTCCTGGGAGGGGAAGGGCTCAGCCTAGCGAGGCGGGTGACCTATCCCATTTCACAGAGAGGGGAAACCGAGGCTCCGAGGGGTGAGGGCCCTTGCCCAAGGCCGTACCGTCAAGCAGGGTGGGCACCTCGACCCAGAGACACTGGACTCCAGACTGCAAGGTGGGGGCCCCGAGGCCACTCCTATTTGCCCCCCGGCCCCGGGCTCAGGAGCCGTGTGGCTCCCTGCTCTGGGGTCCGGCTGCTGTGCTTCGAGTGGCCTCAAGGCCAGTCTGTCACCTGCAGAGGCCTTGGGAGGCTCTCGCTTGGCCACAATTGTCTTCTTTCCCAGTATTTATCTAACTGCAAGGGTCCCTGGGGTGAGTCCCTGTCACAGCGCTGGGGGGAAGGAGGGATCAGGCGGCCTCCGTGCTCAGGCTGGGGGTGTGGTGGAATCAAAGGTGACAGCAAAGGGGGGCCACTGTGGGTCTCCTCACCCCAGGGACTTCCCGGAGGGGGTGACCCCGGGCGCAGGGCCAAGGTTCTGGGATGGGGTGTCCGTCCCTGCCGGCCGCTCAAGGCCCCCGTGCTCTCCGCCGCCATTGCTGTGTGTCCAGAATCACGGGGAGCTGGCTACGGGGGCCTGAGCCTCGCCCCAGGACACCCAGGCAGCAGGCGGCACGGGCTGGCGGGGGGTGGGGGGCCTGTTCACTCTGGACAGCGAGCCCCGTGGTCCCTGAGGCTCCCGGGTCCCTGGGGAGGGCATGGACGCAGGGAGCCTCTGTTGCAGGGCTGAGAGGCCCCCAGGGGCTGCCGAGCTGGCGAGCGAGCTCCCAGGGGCGGGAGGAGGCCCCGGGGGAGGGGGGAGGGGGAGGCCTCACCGCCGACGGCATAGATCTCCCCGTTGAGCGCCACACTGGCGTGGTTCGTGCGGGCCTTCAGCATGGGCGCCACTGGCTTCCAGGCTGCCTCCTTGAGAGGGAAGCACCAAGCCTGCGTGGTTGACCAGGTGTCTGTCTGGGTGCCCCGGGAGCCGCCTGCAGGAGAGAGTTCTGTCCCCTCAGCCGCCCGGCAGCCTGGGCTCCCCAGGCCAGTGGGTGCCGGGTCCCTTCTCCCCTGGGGCAGGACTCCGGGTGGCGATCTAGCTGTGTGACCAGGACAGGTGGCTCCATGCCCCGTAAATGGGGGGACGGGGGCAGATCAATGGTCTCAGACTTTCATCAGTGAGAGCTGTTTCCCCAACCAAATTAAAATAAATTTTTTAGCGTTTACTTTGAGAGAGAGAGACAGTGAGACAGAGAGAGAGAGAGAGCGCGCGTGAGCGAGCATGAACGGGGGAGGGGCAGAGAGAGAGGGAGACACAGAATCTGAAGCAGGTCCAGGCTCTGAGCTGCCAGCACAGAGCCCGACGCGGGGCTCAAACCCACAGACTGTGAGATCATGACCTGAGCTGAAGTTGGACACTTAATCGACTGAGCCGCCCAGGCGTCCCTCCCCAACCAAATTTTAGACGGGCCCCCAACGTCTGAGGTGCACAAGCGCCGAGGGAGGCCTCCTGCCCGTCACACGGCTCCGTCGTAGCAAACCCCGGGGTTCCTGCGTCACCGAGAACGTGGAACGGTTCCCCGCACCCGTGACCCGTGGATTTCAAATTTCCTCGTTTTCACGTCATGGAAGTGTCTGCAGGGATCTTGACTGAGGTGTCGGGGACCCCGTGAGCTGGGGGGGGCTGGCTCTCGCTGGGGTCACCTCCGCCAGCCAAGCCCGGCAGGAGCCGCGCCTGCCCACCTGTGACGTAGACGGTGTTGCTCAGCGCTGTCAGGGAGAAGCCCCACTTGTGGTAGTCAGGGAAGTCTGGGAGCGCCATCCATTGCTCTGGCAGAAAGAGAGGCAGGCGGGCGGCTCAGGCCCGGGCAGCTGCGCTCGCCGCCCACTGGGCCCCCTCGCCCCTCAGCACTCCTTCCACTCCGTGGGTGCCGGGAGGTCCCCTCGCGGGCGGGAGGAGCAAGGGGCGGGGGGCCCACACCCTGGGCACCCACGCGCCCCTGCCAGGCGCTGCCCCGTGGAGCCCAGCACCCGGACTGGACACGGGGCTGCGGCAGGCGGCTCAGGCTCCAGAAGCCGGGTCTCACTCTGACCCCGCAGGTGACCTCACTGGCCCCAAGTGGACCTTCTGGCCCCTGGGCTGGGTCCCACCTCGGTCAGACGGGGAAACGGGCCCAAGCGCCCGATCTCTAGTAGCTCGTGGGTCATAACGCAAACCTGAGCCATGCGCTCGTTCCTCATCCACCCGTCCGCTCCTTCCCCCCTCCGTGCTGTGCGCAGCCTCCCTGCGGAGGGGTCGGACCCGGCCTTGCAGCAGGCGGCGTGAGTCCAAACCCCAGCTCTCCTGCACTGGCTGTGTGGCCTCGGGCGACCTCCTCCGTAGGCCAGGGGTGCTTCCCCCTCCCCGGGGGGTGGGGGACTATCTAAGACCACGCGTGTCTGTCACAACGCACGTGCTCGGGCGAGGGTACCCATTAGGGTTACTGTCACCACTGCTGAGGGACAGAGTAATTGCGCCCGTGCTGGACCCACCTTCAAGGAGCTACATGAGGTAAACTGATGCAAGAGACGAGAAAACGCTCGGGGAAAATAAAAACGAGACTGTGGGAATGTCCGAACGGACACATTCTGGGTGCTGGCGGAGGCTGAGACTCAGGCCTCAGGGATGGTCCCCGGGAGGCTGTGTTCGCCACAGCCTTCGGGACACGCAGAATTCCGGGCCTCACTGGGCACCTGCCCTCGGGCAGGGACTGCGTGTCCCCCTGACTCATGTGTGGGTCACCCTGGGGTGGGGCCTGCCAACGTACAGCTGCTCCCGGGCGGAGCCAGCACAGCTCACGTCCTGACGTCAGACCCCAAATCCCCTCTCGTCAGCCCCTGACCTGGGACAGCCGGCCCCACGCTCCCTCCAGCCTGCCAGCCGCGGACGGCGCAGGAGAGGCTGGCGGCTGGCCCGGCGGCCCCAGGACCCCCGCCAAGCCTCAAATGAGCTCTTGGAAGAGCTCCCCAGGGCCAACATGGCCCCTGCAGAGACCTCGCTGCCCCCACCCCTGTGATGGGGCCCCGGGCAGGAGAGGCCAAGTCCGTGCCCACTGGGTCCACTACCCAACTAAGCGAGGAGCCCGTTTCACAGATGAGGTGACACACCGAGGGAGGGTAGGTGACCTGCTCTAAGGCTGGGATTGGAACGTGTGTGAGCTGACCCCACCCCTGGGCTCTCACCCTCCGGGCCACCTGCGCCCCAGCTGCCCACCTTGCCCCTGGGGCCGGGGTCCCGCTGGGCATGCAGGCCAGTGGCCATCCTCCCGTGGGGGCATCTGGGCGGCAGACGCCTTTACCTTGGGCTCCAGGGCCCAGAAGGCCACAGCTGGGGACGGGCTGGAGAGTTAGGGGCCACAGCAGCCCGGCGGTCGCCCCCCGCCCTGCGAGGCCCCAGCACACCAGCAGGTGGCCTCTGGCGGGCCTGTGCACCTCTCCCCGCCACCTGCCCACACCGGACCGCAGGGACGGCGCGAGGGGCACTCACTGGCCTTGGTGTTGTAGAAGGCGAAGTTCCTGGGGTGCGGGGTGGGCTCCTCGGCGCCCTCCTCGTCCTCCAGCGCCCGCCCGCCCACCACCACCAGGACCTCCTGCAGCCTCTGCGGGACGGCGGGCGGCGCCTGCGGGGGAGGCCGGGTTAGAGGGGCAGGTGAGCGGACGCCCCGCGCAAGGCGCCCCCGATGCTCGCCGACCTCGGAGGCCTCCTCCGCGGCAGGACTTTCGCGGCGCAGTCGTGCAGGCACCCACGTGCCGGGCGACGTGAGCTTCAGGGCGTGTGCGCGCGCGTGCGCGTGCCCGCGGACACAGGTGCGCACGCGCTGAGGTTGCCGTGGCGCCAGGGAGGGCGGCGCGTGCTCGGGACTGGGGGAGCTGCGGGCCCGCAGGTGCATGTGCGCCGCGAGCCTGAGAGCTGCTCCTTCCCGGCAGTCCCCACGTTCCTTCCGGCGGCGTCCCTGCACCCGCTTTGGAGCCAACCCCGACTCTGTCCCCAGATCTCCCCTGCGCAGGCGCGTCGCGTGCCGCCCCGGGATGACCCTGGCCCGGCGGGGGAGGCAGGGACAGCTCCACGCTGGTTTGTCAGACGCCACTGCCCTGAGCTCCCGGGACCCCAGGGCCCCCCGGTCTCTCTGGCCCCTTCCACAGAAGCCCCGGACTGTCCACTGCCAGCAGCTACAAGGTGACGTGCCAGCTCCACGCTGGTGCCAGCCCTGGGGCAGCCCGCCGTGCCTGGGGGTGCCTGACGGTAGCACAGGTTGGTATTTGCCACCAGACACCCTGCCCCTGGCCTGAGCTACACCTTTGTCCCCAGACCCGGCCCCTGAGGAACCCTGCAGAGCCGGCCCCGAGCAGTCCCCGATGAAGGACTCGGCTCCCTGTCTGGTCACACCCTGGTCCGTCGCTGGGTCGGGAGCTGCCTGCCTGCCACGCTCCCTGCCAGCACGCATGGGAAGCCGCCCCCTCGAAGCCTCCAGAGCCCCCTCAGGGGCAGGTGGGGCCTGGTGTGGAGCCCAAGCCGTGCTGTCTTCCCAGATCGCTTTCCCTCCAGCCAAACTCCTGTCCCTCCTCTAAGGCGCTGCCTCCTCTCGAGAGCCCTCCGTGACCGACCACCCCTGACCTGTCCCGAGCAAGCTGTGGGCGCCGACGGGGCTTTGTGAAAGATCGCTTCTGGGTTCCCGTCCCCTCACGTCCAGGGCGGGGGCTGCACGGGGGCCCAGGGGCCGCACAGCGACGCCCTCACGGGCAATCAGCCCAAGGCAGGTGGGGCTGCAGGCTTCAGAGCGCCCGACCTCCGCTTCCCCTCCCAGGCGGGGTCTCCAGGGCTCCCCCCGCCGCCCCTTACTCACCTCGTCGTGGCCCAGCGCCAGGGCCACCCGACATGCCTCCGAGCCCCGGAGCAGCGGCTCCGTGGCCAGCAGCTGCTGCACGCGGGGCCGGGGCACGGCGTCCAGGCGCACCAGGCCCAGCAGCTCGGGCAGGTGGGCGGCCCGGGCCTGGGGGTCATGACGCGCCCAGCGCAGCAGGGCCTCCAGCCGGCTCTGCTCGGGCTGCACCTGCAGCAGCTCACTGGCCAGGCAGGTGGCCAGCCGGTCCCGGGGCAGCTGCAGAAACTCGTCCTCGCGGGCCACGGCCTCGAAGTTCTCCCGCAGGAAGGCCCAGGCCTTGGCGGCCACGCCCAGCAGCCCCTGCTGCTCCCCGAACTCGCAGATGCCCAGGCAGTTGGTGGCGTCCAGCTGCTGCTGCAGGTAGCGGCCGCAGACCTTCTGCACGGCCGGGAAGTGCAGGCGCGTGGCCGTGCGCGTCAGCGCCTCCACGTTGGCCTGCGTGACGGTCAGCCGGCCCGTGTACACGAAGTCCACCAGCTGGCCCACCACGGCGGGCTCCACGTCCCGCAGCTCCACTCGCGCCGCGCAGCTCTCGGCGAAGTCGCCCGCAAACATGGCGTGGAAGTAGGGGCTGCTCAGCGCCAGGAGGGCTCGGTGGCAGGGCAGCTCGCGGCCGCCCACCAGCAGCGTGACGTCGGCCAGCCTGGGCTGGGAGCGCAGCCGCTGCAGGCCGTCCAGCATGTCCTGGGCGTGCGAGGGCACGTGGAAGTCCAGGTCGTCCACGTTCCGCACCATGGCTGCCAGCGCCGGCGTGGGGCCCCTGCAGGCCACCGCTCACGGGAAAGAGGAGGCTGGCCCCGCCTGAGACCCTGGGGAGAGAAGAGAGCAGGGGCGGCAGGGGCGGGGGCAGCGGGTCAAGATCGGCTGGGGCAGGGTCACCAGGGTAGGGCGCGGGTTCATCCGCCTGATCGCCCACCCGACTGGCTGTCTGGTCGTCTGTCAGTCCTTCGCCCAGCGTCTCACCTCACCCAGCCCCATAGCCTTGTGAGATGGGGCTCAGTGTTAGTCCCATTTCACAGTGAGAAGGTTGAGGCTCAGAGAGGGTCAGAGACCTACCCCTGGCCAGGCAACCAGGGCAGGACGGGGCCAGCAAGAGAGCCACGCCTCCTGGAGCATGGGGAAGGATCCCTGTGGCCCACCCCCCACGTCCACGTGGCTTCCTCTCCTCCCAAACCGGACTTTGCTGGGACGGTGACAAGGGTATTTGAGAGCTTTCTGCCCCACCGATCCTCACTGTCTGTGGTTCTATGGAACCTTGGGTTGCCATGACCTTGCTGGGTGATCTTGGTCCCTGTTCTCTGGAGTGAAGATCCAGAAGCTGGGGGGAGAGGGACTCTGAGAGCACACGGACACAGTGGTCCCCACGGCCAGGCCGCACGACAACCCTGTTGTGTGCTACGAGGGCCCGAGTGAAGGTGGGGAGGCACAAGTCACTTGTCCCAGAGCACACAGCTGGCAGTGCGCGAGCCAGGCTCAGCCCATGCGCTGAAGCCCCAGGCTATGGGTCCTTGGGCGCAGGTTGGTAAAGACAAGCAGGATTATGGGGAACGTTCTGGAGAGTGATGTCGAATCTGTGTTTACATCGTCTGATTCGGCAAATCCACTTCTGGGCTTATTTAATTATGTGCATATATTCATTTATGTGGTCCTGACGTTTTGCCCTAAGAAAGCTGCCCCAAGTCTCACCCAGCACTGCCTGCCACCACAAATAAGCTACACCCTAGGGAAACGGTCTGTCCACCAGGGGCGCCTTCCAGAGCCACAAATGGAAGAAGGATCAGACATCCTGGCGGACCAAAGTCTTACTGCAATGAGTGTGATCAAAATAACAAAGCCGGGAAAGAGAACCATGGACGGTGGATGCCAAGGGGCAGGGGCCCCCCCCGCTGAGCTCTCGTCTGTGGCTGTGGCTGTGGTGGGAGCCCGAGGCCCTTCCCCTCCCCACACTGGTGCCCCTACGGAGCAGGGCAGTGCCCGGGGAGCCCACCTAGGGGACAGGACAGGTCAGGGGCCCCGGCCAGCACCCGCCCTGCCTCACCTCCTTCCAGGGAGGCCCTCCAGCCGAGCAAGGACAGGAGACGCCCCGGCCAGCACCCGCCCTGCCTCACCTCCTTCCAGGGAGGCCCTCCAGCCGAGCAAGAACAGGAGACGCATTCCCATCACTGCTGGGTCCCCTGAGGCCAGCTGCCACAGCTGCAGGGGCCGGTGGGCAGTGTCCCCCACCTTCTCGCTGGGCTTCAGCTGCGTCTGAAGGTGACGCTTGCCACCCTGTGGTCCCAGTACACGCACGGGGTGGGGGTTCTTGAGAACCCAGAGCCTCAGCCTGGGGCCGGTCCGGGCCAGGAGTGAGGAGGGCTGAGCAGACCGGACAGCAAGGACCTTAAGCCAGTGGCAGCCAGTGACTAAACGCTGGGGTCCTGGTGGCCGTTGGAGGGTGTCATCAGGCCCCCTGTTGCCCACCTCTCCGGAGAGAACACGGAGGGGAGTGTGTCAGCTGAGCCCTGGCCACACCCCGAGGGGCCCAGCTTGACCGGGTGTGGGGGTCTCTCTCCAACCCTGTGATCCCGGCACCGAGCGGGCTGTCTCACCGCAGGCCCCCCTCCCCTGCCGCTCCCCGCCCCAGGTCCCTCCTCCTGTTCCCGAAAGCCCGCACTCCGGGGCCCCTCGGATCCTACCTCTCTGTCGGCCCCTGGACCTCTAAGAACTCAGGCCGGAGAATAGGACTTGACTTCCCAGCCAGCGAGAGGCACAGGGGGCCTGCCAGGCGGGAGAGGCGGGGCGGGGCTGGCCGCCNAGGGTATTTTTAGCTGATGTCTGCACTGGGAGGGGGAGGGGTCAGTGGGGGCGAGAGATGGCGCTCCTCTCAGGCTGTCGGCTCTGAAAGCCCACATTGGCCACGTCAGGAAGGGTGAGGTCCCCCGGGCCCCAGGGGCCAGGACAGGGGGCCCCGGCTCAGGGCCTGGGTGGCAGGAGGGTCTGGCAAGTACTGGCCTCTCTAATGGTCATTGCCAGGCACCCCAGTGGCCTTTGTTCATCTGTCAGCAGGGGACAGTGGCTCTCGTGCAGACTTGCAGGCTGGTGAGCAAGGGCTTTCAGAACTCGGGGTCCAGGTTGGCGAGAGGGGAGTCTTTGGTGGTTAAAGTGGTGCCCAGAGAGAAAAGGAGGCACCTGAGTGCCCCTGCAGGCTGGTGACAGGGACACTGGGTTATGAGGCCCCAGGTCCTATCGTGGCTTTGGCCTCGGGGCAGCCCTGGTGTCCTCATTAGTTGTGAAAGCCAAAGACGGCAAAGAAATGGGGTCATCTATAAATACAGCGGCGGCTCGCAGCCTCCCCTGCGGCCGCTTTCACCATGGTCCCCGGGGAAGCCTTCAAGTCCGCTCTCCACTGGGCCCTGGACCCTGGACCCGGGCCACGGAGGCGGGGTCTCCGGACATCTCTCGGCAGTGGTCCAAGCAGAACTTCCCAGCCGAGGACCTGCAGGTGCACCGGAGAGAAGCCGCAGCCTGGGGCGGCCAGGGGAGGGCCTGCCTGTCACCCCGCCTTCCTTCACCCACCATTTTGCAGTGTGCTGGGATGTGCAAGGTCAGGGAGGGCCGAGTCTGCCGGAGGCCTCCTGCTACCCACCTGGGACTGGGTGGCTGCTGTTACGGGGCAGAGACGGCCTGGTGGATCCCCGTGCGACAGCTCTCGCTCCTGGCGGAGTTCAGTAACTTCTCAAGGGTGTCAGGGGATCAAAACAACTTGATTCCCAGACGGATGACACCTGTGCTGCTAGCACAGCTGCTGGCCCTGCCACCTGCTGAGGACATGGCTGTGAGCCGGGAAGCCCAGTCCCTGCTCTCACGATGTGTGCAGTCTCGTTGAGAACTCAGCAGTTACACACATTGGTGCTGAGATTGACTAGTCGATTACCAGTCTGCAAGGTGCTTCCATACTCTGCTCACTCGTGTTTCCAGATTCCATGCTTCCCTCCCCAGCCCAGCCCAACCCAGTCCTGCTCAGCCCAGCCCAGCCCTGCCCTGCTCAGCCCAGCCCAGCCCAACCC
>NW_027527429.1:2696602-2698735 GCF_008692635.1 Crocuta crocuta
AGCCCTGCTCAGCCCAGCCCAACCCAGCTCAGCCCAGCTCTGCTCTACCGAGCACATCCCAGCCCAGCCCAGCCCAGCCCAGCCCAGCTCGGCCTGGCCCTGCTCAGCCCAGCCCAGCCCAGGCCTGCTCAGCCCAGCCCAACCCAGCTCAGCCCAGCTCTGCTCTACCGAGCACATCCCAGCCCAGCCCAGCCCAGCCCAGCCCAGCTCGGCCTGGCCCTGCTCAGCCCAGCCCAGCCCAGGCCTGCTCAGCCCAGCCCAACCCAGCTCAGCCCAGCTCAGCTCTACCGAGCACAGCCCAGCCCAGCCCAGCCCAGCCCAGCCCAGCCCTGCTCAGCCCTACCCAGCCCTGCTCAGCCCTACCCAGCTCAGCCCAGTTCAGCCCAGCTCAGCCCAGCTCTGCTCTACCCAGCACAGCACAGCACAGCACAGCACAGCCAAGATCAGTCCAGCCCAGCCCTGCCCCTGCTTCAGATAGTCCCAGAATGTTCCCCCCGGCCTTCAGCATCAGCCTCAAGTGGTTGCAGGGTGGAAGGCAGGTACTCATGGATGTCTCCGGCTCTCACCTATCCAGGACCACCCTGGGGGACCGCTGGAGGGGGAACAGAGGGGTCAGTCTGCCCTCTGCTTGCAGCCAGAACACGAAGGGTTCAAGTGTACCCAGCCCAGCTGGGGGAAATGAGGACAGCGTCTTCTGATGACAGGCCCCTGTCACAGAGAGCTGCCTCCCTTGGGACACAACGCGGTGCTTGTGCCCAGAACGGAGGCCTTACAGGGACGCGGGGAGAGGAGACTCGGCACCTCGCATGACATGACGGGTCAGTCTGGGAAACCGGATACCAGGAGCTCAAAGCAGATCTTTATCAACAGATTGCTACTGGGTGGTGCAGTTCTTAAAAATATGCTGTTTGTTTCTTTTTATGATGATAAAAATAACCCATGTTCACTGCAGAACGTTTGGAAAACACACAAAAATATGAATCAGTAAAAGACGATCCCCGTTAACTAACGCCCGGGAATCTTCCCTGTCAGCGTTAGAGTGGCCCCAGGTGTGTGTGTGAGCGTGTGTGTGTCCTATTTTATCATTTTATATTACATCTCAAGTATTTCCGATGTGGTCAGTCTTTGGCAACATGATCTTCAGTTTCCCCGTACTGTGGACACGTCGCACTTCAAGAATTTGAAGTGACATCTCGTCACGTCTATTACTGGATGTTCGGGCTGTGTCAATATGGTGCCACCTCTGTGACTCTTTCCCTGGGACACATTCGGACTGTGAGATCACCTCAGTTACAACACATGTGACCATCTTCCCAGCTCGATGCACCTACCAGAGACAGGTCTAGGGTGGGTGACAGAGGCACTTTCTCCAGCAGGAGGGAGTGACCCTTGGCCTGGCACCATCAAGCCGTGGAGCCGTCCCAGCACGCCTGGCCCGCCCACGCCTCTTGGGGTGTCTCACACCTTTACGTGCTTACCATCTCTAGTTTTCCATCTGGGGTTTATTTTGGGACTGGGGTGCCCTAAGGTCATCCCCCTTCTCCCCCGAACAGTTTACTGACACTCTCAGGACTATTACTGACGATTCCTTCTCTCCCCCACGGATTTGCTGTGGTGTCCATGTCTTCTGTGTGCAGCGCCTCTGCTTTCTCCCTTCTCATCTGTTGACCTGAGTGAAGCACATCTTGGGGTTAGAACCACGTGGTTTGGGGGACTTTTGCTCTATAATGATGGTGTCTTCAGATCTGGAACGTCAGCCCCTCCGTTACTCTTCCATGCAGATCTTGTTATTAGTCATCTGTGGCTGCGTAACAAATGACCCCAAAGTCTAGTGCCTTGAGACAGCAAACGCGTGTGACCTCACAGCCTCGCGGCTCTGGGAGAACTCGGGCGGCTGCTTCTGCCTCAGGCCCTGTCCTTAGTTGGCACCAAGGGGTCAGCCGGACTGCAGTCATCTGAAGGCTGCACTGGGGTGGGAGGCCTCCCTGCCTCCCTGCACCGGCCTCTATTACCTGCACGCGGCGGGCTCTCCCCAGAGATCAGGGAGCAACGGGGGTCTTGACTGCCCACCTGGAAGTGAGAGCTGTCTCCTCTGCAGTACCATCCGGGACGGATGCACAGATGTGCAGTGTG
>NW_027527429.1:2698824-2700813 GCF_008692635.1 Crocuta crocuta
GTGTGGGGGGGGGGAGACCGCCTCTGCTCTGCATTCAACCTGGGCACTGAGCCGGGAAGAGCTGCCCCGTTGACCAGTGACGGGTCCTGGAAGGGGGACGTGCCTCCCCCGCTTTGGCGCAGCTTCATTTTCCCTCGCGTCTGCCCCGCGCGCCCTGTGCGCCCCGCACGCCCCGCCGGGGCAGGGAGAGGGGCGCGGCTCCCTTGCTCTGCTGTTTCGCCAGCTCCCTGGGAAGCTCCTGGGGTTTGCACCTCGTCTGCTCGCGTGGGACTCAGTCACGCCCTCCATGATTCCGGGGGGGGGGCAGGTCAGCACGCCCCCCACTTTACAGACGAGGAAGTGGACGCTCTGTGGGGCTAAGGATGTTGGCTCTGGTGTTCGGCGGCGCTGAGGACAGGGCGCTCGGTGCCCACAGTGGCAGGACTCACCCAGGGCGCGGGTGGTCCTCCCCTGGCGGTGGGCACAGGAGACAAAGAGCACAGTGCAGGCTGGCCATGAACGGGGCCTTTATTGGTGGACTCACCCCGCCGGCTCCGCAGGAGGGCACCGAGCCTGAGCCAGCCGCTCCCCGCTTCCCCCACCCCTGCGCTAGCTGGGGCGGCTCTGTGTTCCCTCCAACAGCGCGCTGCTGCCCTCCAGGATCTGCAGGCAGGCGAGGACCCTGCAAGGGACCTCTGTCCCGGGGGGGGTGTGACTGCAGGAGGGGTTCCCGGAGGAAGGTTCCAGAAACCTCCCCACACACTCCCGGCTGGGGCCGCTGCACAACTACGCTATGCCCCTCCTCTCAAGTCCCCTTCTCTCTGGGCCAGCTCGCCTCGGGCCCTGTGGCCGGGGTGCGGGCCACCCTCCGGGGACCAAGCCACATCCGCACCCAGTCCCTAGCGCCCCGGCGCCCGGCCCTCTCACACCCTGCAGCACCTGGGGTGTCCCCTGAGGGAGCGTCCATCTCCTGTCCTTGCACCGTGGAGGGGGCTGTGGGTGGCACCGGGGGCCGCAGGACGTGGCTGCGCCTCAGAACCTTCCATCTGTATGTTCTCGATCTAGCAGCTCGCAGCTGGGGGTGGGGCGCCAGCCTCCCCTGCCCCGAGTGCCCTGCAGACACCGGTTCCCTGCTCTCCCGAGCCTGCAGGTGGGGCCCCGCCGCCCGGGGCCGGTCAGCCGGACGGACAGGAGGCCCAGGTGCTCGGGGGCGCCCCGGGTGGGAGCCGGGCGCAGCAGAGTCTGTCGCGGGGCTGCACCGACCAGCGGGCACGCCAGCCTGAGCCATGTCTCGGACGCAGAGAATTCCGGAAGGCCTGGCGGGAAGGCCGCTTGCCCATTGGTCGGGTTCTCTCCAACCCCAGCTCTCTCACCTCAGGGACGGGGACAGAGGCGGGGGAGGTGAAAGGCATGGCCCAGGTCACCACCAGGAGGCAGACAAAGGCTGTGGACATGGCCGGAGGCACCAGCGCTGGAGACACGGAGGGGCGCGACAGCAGGTGACTCGGCACCGCAGGAGGGGCCCCGGGGGGAGGGGACACGGCCTGAGGACAAGGGGCAGATGGCCTGGGGCTGGCGGGCCAGGCCTCTAACTTCAGGGCCGACTGGGAGGCAGACAGGGCTTCCCGGTCCAGAGACGATTCTGAAACTGAGTCGCACTGCGGTGGCGGCACCCAGCAGGGGTGCGACTGGACGGGGTCATTAGCACACCGGGGCGCGGGGTCTCCCAGCCTGGCCTCGGAGCCCACCTGGCCACCAGGTGGGGGTGGGGGGAGAGCAGAGAAAGCCAAAACCACTTCCAAGCCGCGCCCCAGAGCCGGGCGGCGCGGCTCAGTCTCCAGAGCTGAACATCTCAGCCTCCTTCTCCTTCCAGAAGGCGAAGCTGCGGTCGATGTAGCGGCAGATGTCCTCGTTGCTGAACTCGCCCATCTCAGACACCAGCTCCAGGGGGTCTTCCACGGGGGCTTCGGAACGAGGAGGGTCCCATGTCGGGGGAGGCGCGGCTGGCGG
>NW_027527429.1:2700819-2701091 GCF_008692635.1 Crocuta crocuta
AGCCAAAGAAACGCGCTTTGATGTCCTCGAAGCCGTCGGTCCAGGCGCGGCGGCCAGCGGCCACCTCGTCGGTCACCGCCTTGTGGAAGGCGCGCGCCGCGTCCCAGCCGTGGGCGCCCAGGTGCTCGAAGACCTCGAAGCACAGCAGGCGGCGCATCCTGCGCTCCGCGGCCGGCAGCTCGCACTCCAGCAGCCGGAAGTAGCCCAGCATGAAGAGGTCGGGCGTGAGGCGGCCGTAGGGCACGGGCGCCCCGTCCACGTGGGGCAGAAAC
>NW_027527429.1:2701159-2747001 GCF_008692635.1 Crocuta crocuta
GGAGGCTGGCCAGGCCCAGCCCTGAGTCAGGCTCAGGGCGGCCACTCTGCCCTGTGGGCACCCCTGTCTTTGCCCTCAGAAAGGGGCGCCTCTGCTCTGCCACGCCCACATCCTAATCTCGACTCCTTGGCATTTAATCCAAAGGGTCTGTCTCAGACCCTGCCGCCCGCCCTCTAAGCTCCAGAGCCTTCTGTGGCTGGGGGGCGGGGCTGGGTCCCTGCTCTGGGCTCTCCGGCTGGCTGCCCTGCCCCCAGTGCTCACAGCCAGTCGGACAGACACTCAGGGACCCCCGAGCTGGCCCCCTCTGGGCTCTGTGCCATCCTCATCACAGCTCAGGACCCCCAAGGGAGGAGCACCGTGTCACAGGTGAGGGGCCTGAACCGCCACCTCGTTGCCCAGGGGCCTGGGGTTGTCCGGTCCCGGGCAGTGCTCTGTGCCCGAGTCCTGACCGCCCGGCCCAGCAGGCCCCGGGCACGGAGCAGGGCCTGCACGGGTCATTCGGACAAAACCGAATCCCTCCCGGTAAGACGCGGGAACTACCCGCACAGAACCGGCAGGGGAGCCCGCTGCCATCCAAGCCAGATCACGGCTTCTCTGCTCAGATTGCCAGAGGCTCCCCAGAGGCCTGACAGTGAGCCGTCCTAGAATATCGGCCGCCGGTCCCTCTCTGACCTCACCTCTGACCTCACACCTCCTTCACTGCACTCAGAAGGTCCAGCCTTCCCCTGGTCCTCCCTTGGGCAGCCTCTTCAGGCCTCAGGACCTTTGCACCTGTTCTCTCTGCTTAGAATCACTTATCCCAAATTCTCACAGGGCCCCTCTCTCATTTCTTTCTGGCCCCTGCTCAGGGTCACCTCCCCAGACAAGCTGCCCTTGAGCACCCGGATATGGAATAGTCGCTCCCCTTCCCAAGGCTCTACCTCTTTCCATGACACCCTCCCTGCTCCCCCCACCCCCCACACCCTGTCAGGCGCCCAGTCACCCTGTCTTCCCCGCTGGAACATAAGGGCGGGAGGGCAGGGCTGGTCCCCCTCACTGCCTAGAACAGGACCCGCACGAGGCAGAGGTGGGGTAAAAACGGTTGGACAAAGGAACACGTGGAACACCCCTAACCCGGTGGGGGTCCCCAGCTCCCTGATCTGGTTCCGCTTCATTGCTGGCAGAGGAGGGAGTGGGGGCCACAGCGGGACACGCAGTGGGGCGCCCAGGTCGAGGCGTGGGCTCAGACCCCACANGGTAAGCACTGACTTCTGAGGGCAGCGACACCCCCCTCTCCCCGTGTCGGCTGTAGTATCCAGGTATGTGGGTGGGGCAATCTCTGGCTGAGAGAGGCAACCTCGAGATTCTCCCCTCCTTCTATACATGGCAGAGAAGAGGTTGCCATGCGGATGGGCAAACTCATTTGGAGAACAGTTACATAGAGAAAGTGTGGTGGCCAATTCTGAACTGCAGTACTTGTCAGAGCCTTTATCATTATTTTTTAAAATTTTTTATAATTTATTTTTGAGACAGAGAGAGACAGAGCATGAGCAGGGGAGGGTCAGAGACGGAGGGAGACGCAGAATGTGAAGCAAGCTCCAGGCTCTGAGCTGTCAGCACAGAGCCCGACGCGGGGCTCAAGCCCACAAACTGCGAGATCATGACCTGAGCCGAAGCCGGACACTCAACCGACAGAGCCACGCAGGCGCCCCTTGTCAGAACCTTTAATGTGCTATGTGCACTGTAACTTTCCAAGATAGGCAGCACGGGGCAGCAGTGTTCCTGGGACCCATTCAAGGAAGGGCTGGGTTGGATTTATAACGGCCTCATGCCCGGAAGGAAAAGGTGGGAGAGGAGCTGGCCTCCTCCAGAGGGTCCTGGGCTGGGCGGGAGCCGCTGAGGGTGGGGGCCCCACCCCCTCGTGGACAATGGCATCTCGGCCCCAGAAGTGACCTGGCTGGGCCGCACAGAAGACTGAGGAGAGGCCAGGAGAGCTTTGAGGGTTGGCTGGGGGCCTTGGGAGAGGGGGGCGGCGGAGGCGTACCTCGGGGAAAGTGGTGGCGCTGGTGGGGATGCTTGGGGGCGCAGAGTAGGTCGTCTGCTCCCTCGGGAGAGGCCGGTCATGCTGGCCAGGCCAGGCTGGGCTGGGAGACACTATTGCAGGGGGAAGGGAAGAAGAGTCAAGGGGCTTCCCGAGCAGGCGGGGAGGGGGGGGGGGGCAGGGCGCCCTGCAGCTGGGGCAGAGCTGGTATTTCCAAGCCTGGGCAGTCGGAGAAGCTGCGTTTTCTCCCCGGCCCTGCCCCTGGAGGAGCGGGGGGCGGGCAGGGGGCCGGGTGGTCTGAGGACCTAATGCAGCCCCGTCAGACCTCTCCTCTCGCCGCCCCTCCCAAAGCATGCCAACACACTGGCCAGGGCCACAGCCTGCGTGAGAAACAGGCCCTGCATCTCACACGCACACACACACACACACACACACACACACACACACACACTCCTGTGCGACTACAGAACACAACCCGCTTCATGAAGCCGTCCTTACCCGCATGCATACGGGGCCTGCTGGGATTTCTCGTGCTGTTCATTGCATGTTTTGATAGCAGGGCCCTAACCCCCGCCAGCCGGTGGCCTGCCCCCGCTAGTCGTGAATATTCCACCTGCTGGGGGCTCCGACCAACAGCAGCAGATCCAGAAGGGGCCTGGGCCCCAGGGACCTGACCTCTGAGATTTACCTCTCTCTGGACAAGCCGAAGCCCAGAGAGGGAATGAGGCCACCCAAGATCACACAGGCAGCGCATCCAGGCCCTGGGGGCCCAGAGCTCGCGGACGGACCCCGGGGGGCTGCGCAGGGGCCAGGTCATTGCGCTTTTAAGAGCCCACTATGGAAAATGCGCATCCTCCCTTTAAAGAAGCGGAGCTGGGGGCTGGGTGGCGGCAGGGAGGACCCGGCCCCGTCCTGAATGTCCCGTGGGCCCAGCTCCCTGGAGTCGATGTTCCCAACCCACCCCTCAAAGGGCCTCAGAGGCGAGGCTGGGGGCGCCCACTCCCCGCACGTGTGGCCCAGGCCAGCCTCTCCTGGAGACGTGTACTCACAGCTGGGGCTCCTGAGGCCCGAGCCCCTCATCCCATCCTCCGGGGAGTGCCTCGCAGCCGACAGCGGTGGCGGGGGAAACGGTGGTGGCGGTGGCGTCATCAGGAGCGGCACCTGGGGGTGGACGGACCTGGTCAGCAGGGGGCCCCGGGGAGCCTTCACTTGGGCCGGGTGGAGGGGGCGTCAGTCAGGCTGGCTGTGGCCCAGGCTCCCTCAGGGTGTGGGGTGGGGGGTGGGGAGAGATGTGCATCTTGGAACAGGGCTTGGAGAGGGTTCAGGGTGCAGGGGTGAGGCTCTGTCCTCCCGTGTCTGTCCACCCCCCCAGGCCCGGTGACCAGGACTCCTCACACGCCCCACGTACTTGTCTCGGTGCCGTCACTCACCGTGCCCGCCCATGCGGCCACCACCACCACCACCACCACCACGTGAACCCCCCCATCTAGAGGCCTGGCTCAGCCTTTCCCCGGAAGCAGCTTAGCCCTGCAGCTCCAGGTGCTGGGTTAGGGCCGCGTGTCCAGCCTGTGCTTACCTCCCTCCGGCCTTATGAGACATGCATGCACATACCTGCACCTGTGCACGTGTGCACACAATCACACACATGTGTACACACACGCACACACGCATACATGCATGTCTATACACATGCACACACCTGCACCCATGCACACTCATACATACACATGCGAGTACACGTGCACGCATAATGTATACATATACATGTACGTGACACACATGCATGCACGCACACATACACATACACGTGCACACATGCACACACACGCTTGTGCACACGCACCCCCCCTCCCTGAGCGTCCTGGACTTCTGTACTGAGACAAAGGCCCTGGAAGGGCACCCCTCGCAGAGGATAGCAGGGTCCCGGCCAGCGGGCACAGAGGGAAACCACGAGGCACTTGGGACACTTCTCAGACCCACAAGCAGGGGCTGTGTGGCTGCAGCCACGCCTCAGAGCAGCGGGGCCACGTCCAGGCCACTTAGAAACAGAGATCACCAGGTTCAGCCCCAGGGAGCTTGATGGTTGGGGAACCCCAGGCCCGACACCGCAGGGGCACCCCAAACTCACCTCTGTACGCTGCCTCGTGTCCGGGGCGAGACACAGACCTGCCTCTGGCCACCTCCCCACCCCCAGCACCGATGGGTGGGCGGCCAGAAAGAGCCTCTGCCCGGGAGCTGTCTCCCCAGAGACTTCTGGGCCCGCCTACTAGCCAGCGGGAGGCATGGGGTGTGCAGGCTGCTCTAACAGTGCAGGGGTGCCAGCAGGGGGCCAGTGCTCACCTCCTTGCCCCTGCGTGTCCCTCCTTAGGCAGCAGAGGAATCTGCCAGGAGGATACCAGAGTCAAACTTGCCGCATTTTGGCTGAAGTTGAAGTCCGGCCGCCGCCGCCTCTTGGACACCAGACTCCGGGGCTCCGGGCGGTGTCGCTGATGCCCTTCTCACACCTGACTGCCCCGGCTGGCGTCTCTGGCCGGTCGGGCCAGGGCTGCACCTCCCTCCGCGAGCACCCCACCGTGGCCGTCAGACTAGAGCTCCTCACCCCTCCTTCCAGCGGACAGCAGAGGCCGGACACGCCCCCAGGCTGGGGGCGCAGAGCCCCGAGCAGGACAGAGGACATGGCTCAAAACAGCCCCACGTGTGGGCCGCGTGGCCTGTGGCCGGGACCCGTGTCAGAAGGGTGTGACCCACGCCGCAGCTCCGTTCGATGCTCTGCTGTCTCTGTCTTAAAATTCTTAATCATTTTGGCGGCACCTGGGGGCTCAGTCGGTTAAGCATCTGACTTCAGCTCAGGTCATGGTCTCAAGGTTTGTGGGTTTGAGCCCCGTGCCAGGCTCTGTGCTGACGGCTCAGAATCCTGCTTCGGATTCTGTGTCTCTGTCTCTCTCTGCCCTTTCCCTGCTCATTCTTTGTCTCTCTCTCTCAAAAATAAATAAACGTTAAAGTTTTTTAAATAAAAAAATTAAATTCTTAATCATTTTTTAATAAGAATCCCCAAATTCATCGTGTACTGGCCCTGTAGGTGATACAGCCGGTCCTGCTGGGGCAAGGCCCTGGGTCACTCTGAGTGTCCCCTTGCTCAGTCCACGTCCCGATCCCACCTCCCCGCAAGGAGGCACCGACCTTCGGTGGCCACCTCAGCTCGGCCATGTCCTCAGAGCCCCTGACCTGCTGCCAAGTGTCCCCAGGCGCGCCATCGCTCTCCCATGCGGGCCCCGAAGCCACGGCAGGAACACGGCCTGGGACCCCATCTGCCCGGCCACCACGCACCTCACACCTCAGTCCTTCCAGGAGCCGTGCGGAGAGCCCAGGAGCCCCGCGCCCGGTGGGCTGGGGAGTGTCCGCAGGCCCCCGGCCCGGGGGGGACGCACAGGCAGGGGCTGGGCTGAGCGCGGGGCTGCAGCTGCCCTGGCTGTCGCAGCTGCCGCCCCCGGGGGGTGCAGGAGGTGTCGCATTAATATTTGAAGGCGGAGGTATCAGGTGGCCAGGCGGGCTCGGGGCGGCTGTGGGATCCCTTACCAGGCACCGCAACCCTCCACGGCGCGGGGGAGCGGACCCTCCGGGGTGGTGGGCGAGCCTCCGATCCCCGGGCCACATGGGAGGGAGAGGCTGCCCAGAGGAACCCTCCGGTACGGCAGCTCCATCCCCGGCCCAGCCCCGGGGAACAGCTGGGGACCAGGCTCGGAGAGGGCAAGGGGTTCCTGGAGGCCCCAGAGCAGGGATGTGGGAGAGCTGGGATCAGAATCTTATTTGAGACCCTAGTCCTGCTCCGGGACACCCTCGAATCACTGCTCCTCTGGTCCAGGGACACCGGCAGCCGGTGGCTGGGCCTGGGCCTCCGGGGCTGCGGGGGGGCCCTGGCGCCGGCTGGGCCTCTCACCCTCCTTCCAAGGATGCGAAGGCCTGGCTGCATTTGTGGGGACAGACCCAGAGCAATCCTGCTGCTCCCCCAGGCCCAGCGGTCCCCAGCTGTGACACACCCCTCCTGGGTGCACAGTAGCCACCTGGGCCCAGGTCACATCATGCTGGGACTTGGTGGGGGGAGAAGGGGACCCAATAAAACATGATGCTTGCTCTCTGCAGGGGGTCTGAGACCCAGGTCTTCTAGCAGCATCCACGACGCAGACACTCGCTGGCTTACGAGCCGCAGGCAGGGTCGGGTCAGACCCCAGACCCTGTGGCACAGCTAGAGAACCGGGCACTGTGGGCCTGACAGAGGGCGGCTGAGCCCCGGGGGCGCCCCTGCCCGGCCAGGACACCCCCTGCTTCCTGCCCCTGCCTGGGAGCCCTCAGCCCCTCTGCTCTCAGAGGTGAGGGGCACGAATCTCCCTCCCCTCGCGGAGTGCAGGCTCAGCTTGGGCCGCAGCGGCCCCACCGGCGGGGGACGACAGGGGAGGCAGGAAGATGGTTTGAGGCCCAGGGGAATGGACTTTGGCCCCCGAGCGGCACCTGAGGCCGGGGGGACCTCAGGGCTGAATCCTGCTCTACCCCTCCCCGAGGGGAAGCGCCGGGGAGTCCCTCCCTGAGCCTGGCTTTCCCTGCCCGTAAGTCAGGAAGGTGAGGAACTGCGGAGGGGGCCTGGCAGGGCCCGGCACCGGTGGGGCTGCGACCTCATCCCCATAGTCACCCCGGAGAGGAGTTCGAACCACGCAGGGTCTGCTATGCAGTTTCCCGGGCGGTGGGAGAACCGGCGTCCTGACTAACCAAACCTGCTCGGAGCCGAAGGAGCACAGGGGCTGGGTCCCGAGCTCTGCGTCCTGCGGGCTGGACACCACGGCCCTCAGACCGGGCGATCGCCCTGAGGGCGGCAGTCGGCTGGGCCTGGGCCGGCCCCCTTCCCGTGGCCTGCTGCGCGTTCCCTGTTTTTGGGGAGATCTGAGCAGTGCTGTGCCCGCCATGCATTATACATAGAGGACAGCCGTGGGCAGCAGGGTTGCACCCGGGCTGAGAAAATCATGACCCACAGATGCGCGCCGGACACCGGTCACCACGGCTGAGATTCAGTTACTGGCTGCAAAGCCAGGCCCCACCCCGCCCTGGAGAGGAGGCCGCCCAGGGGAGTCCCTTGCCCTCTCTGGGCCTCCGTTTCCCCAGCTAAAATGAGAGGGTCCTAGAGTCCTTCTGGACCTAGGGGAGGGACTTAGCCCCCACCGTGCATCCCCTCCACCTTCACAAGGCTCTTCAACCCTGTTTTACAGGTGGTAACATTGAGGCTCGGAGATGCTCAGAACTCTCCAGCACTACTCAGCCAGAAAGACCCCCCCAAACCCGAGGGAGAGGCCACAGGGCTGGGGGCGAGCAGGACAGTCCAGGTGCTCTGGGAGGTGCTGGGGGGCTCTCCCCGCCCTTCTGGAGGGCCGTGCTTGCCATCTGGGGCCACTCTTCTTCAATGTTGCCACCTGGCCGGGACCTCACTCAAACCCGGGCCTGTAGCTGGGAGCCCAGCCCGGGAGCCCCTGGAGCCCCTGCCCCTCTGAGGTCAGAGAGGCCCAGCCCCTCACTGTGCAGAGGGGTGCCTCAGGGCCAGGCTGAGGCGGGGCCCGCCCTCCCTGAGCTGCGGGCAGGGCCTGGCCTTGTTCCTGGGGCTACTCACGGCTTCCCCCGGGCAAGTGCAGCCTGCCCCGTTGTGCAGAAGATGATGGCTTTCGCCACCTCTCCTGAGCCCAGCACGGGAACAGGCCGGTGCGGCGACCTCTGGATATTGCATTTCCATCAATATTGCATTAGGCACACAGCCCCCCCTCCCCAGCCCGGGGGCACACAGCTGACACTCTGCCCTCCCGTGGAGCCAAGCCTGCAAGTGTGCAGCAGGAGGCCTGGGAGGGGGGAGGTGCCAGCCACAGGCGACGGACTGGCACCCCCTGCTGCCCTGGGTGCTGAGAGATGCAGAAGGGAGGCTCCAGTCCTAAGCCTGAGTCCCACAAGCTCCCTGAGTGCCCTGCAGACACAGCAATGAACCTCAAAGGCCAGCAGGGCACTGCTCGTCCACAGGCCGGATTGGTTTGGGGGCCCTGAGAGACCAGAACTCTGTCTAGAATCCTATGGTGATACGAGGGAGACGGCGAGGACAGCAAGAACTCCCAGCAGCCTGGGATGCTCTGCGGCCCGGGGAGGTCAGGGGACACCAGAAACCCCCCACCCTGCCCCCAGCCAGGCCCAGGGAGGTCAGGGGACACCAGAACCCCCCACCCCCAACAAAGCTGGGCAAAGAGGCCGGGGGGTGGGGGTCTGGCAGGGGTGCAGGCACCTGGGGATGGAAGGCTGGGGTCAGGGTTGCTGCCAGGACAGGCTGGGGACGGCCAGAGACCCCTCCCTGAGGCCAGGGGGCACCTGCTCCCTGGTAGCAATGTAGCGCCCGCCCCACCTCCTGATCTCCACTTCCTGGGTGGCCCCGTGACCACACAGGGGCTGGGAGGGACCCAGGGACATTCCTGGATGTGGGCTGGGAAGCCCCTCCTCTCACCAGGACCCCCAAGCTCCACCAACTCCTCAAGGCTGAGCCCAAAAGACAACCTTCTACCAAGCAGTAACGGTGGACTATTCACTACGTACATCGTTCTGTAAATAAATTACTTCAGGCAGTAATTTCTCGTTTCTCAAACCACAACACCAGGGCACCTGTGCTGCCCCGAACCGCAGCGAGCCTGTGTGGGGGCTCCAGGGGGCGGTGACAAGAGGCTCTTGGCAGTGGCCGGGTGACGATCATCCCGCAGGCCCAGGGCCAGGGGGCCTGCCACCGTGCCTCGGTCTGTCCTGGGTGCCCCTGAGGGGAAAATAGGCGCAGCAGCAGCCTGGTGACACCTGGCTGGGGGGGCAGGTCACCCCGTGGACCTCGGGCTCTCACCTGCAAACGGGGCCAGGTGATCCCAGGGACAACTTCTAAAAGGGTGGCCGCTAAAGGAAACTGGCAAAAGCTGTGGCTGGTGGGGACCAGTTTGTCACAGCAACTGCCTTGGGCCTGGAAGGGGGGAGGGACGGGAGGGAGGGACCCAGGGGGCCAGACTCCATGCGGACCACACCGCTGACTCCAAGCCACCTGCTTGTCCGCCCCCCACCCACCGTCTGGGTTTGCCCACTCGCTCACACGCGCATCCGATCCTGCTGCCTTCTGGACGGCCACAGGGCTGGCACCTCACTGAGGCCACCTCATCGGGATCCGCTCACCAAGGACCCAGGGACCTGCTCCTGCCCCCGGCATACCCTCANAGCCACAAGCCCAGCCCTGATCCCAGCCATTGCCCTGGCCCTGTCCCGACCCATCACAGCCCTGGGGTGGCCCCAGTCATGGCCCTGTCACAGCCCGTCACAGNAGCCCCAGCCCCCGCTAGCCGACTTCCGCCGCTGGCTCGGACCTGCCCAGGCCCCTTTTCCCGGGAACGGCATGGCGTGCACAATGAGCTTTGTCTCTAGCTTGGCCATCAGGGCAGCCGGGGCCCCGTCACCCCGGCCCCCGAGGACGGATGGAGACCGTGGGGCTTACCGGCTGGGCCGTCTCCCGCAGGAAGCGGGCACAGTCCTGGTGTCCGTGGTACTCTGCCAGGTCGGCCGCTGTGTAACCATCTTCATCCCGCAGGGAAGGGTCCACGCGGTGGGAGACCAGAGTCTGGCAGCACTGCAGGGAGGGGGCGCACGTGTGACCGCGGGGCCACCCGCCTGCACCCATGGCATTCACCATGTGCAACACAGGGCAGGTGCCATGCTGCCCCATCTCACAGGTGGGAAACTGAGGCTGCCGACAGCTGAGGGACTTGCCCAAGGCCCTGCGGCCTTTCACCGCAAGGACAGGGCTTGAGCCCCCGCCCCCCACCCACAGCTGCCCCATCCAGGCAGCAGCACGCCGTGGTCCCGGGCAGAAGCCGAGGTGTCTGCAGTCAGGCACTGGCCAAGGGCTCAGTGGTCCGCGCTCCGGGTGCCCAGTGCAGAACCCGCGTCTGTTTATACCACAGCGCCCAGAGGTGTGTATCATTTTCAGGTGAAGAAACAGAAAAACAGAATGATGGCCAATTACTGCCGGATTTGTGAGCAGGGGTGGTAGGAATGACAGAGATTTGAGTCTGCAAATCTGTGAGGCGGCTGTGCCAGCAGCAAAACGGGTGGGCAGATAGATCGCATCAGGGAGAAACAAGTCCCCAAGGACAATGTAAAACATGGGCTAAATAGAAGTCATCTCCCTAAAGCATCAAGTGGTTAAGCAGGACGTGAGGAATGACCAGGCGAGTTCAGGAAACGTGGACTATCTGGAGGGATCGACTCACCACTCAGAACTGTTTGCCCTAAGAGCACCCTGACGCAGGACAGACGGTTATGACCTAAGTGGTTCTTTTGACAGCCTCGTGGGACAAGGGAGACCAGCCAAAGCTCAGGGGCTTCCAGAGGTGAGGGCTCTACCCTCATAGAAGAGGTAAACCAGAAGCCAGCCAGCCCTCTGCTTCCCGCCACTTGGTAGTCCAGGGAACATCAAGCCTGGAATGTGGACTGAGATCCTGGGCTCACAATTCCGGTGGGTGTTCGACAGGCAGAAGGAAATAAGATCTCCTCCAAGGCCTCACGTGACTCCTACAAATTATTTTTCAAATATAAGCTCCAGCATACAGTCAGACAAAACCAGGAGCGCAAAGAAGTAAGACACCAGGACCAGAACCAGAAGATCCAACCGACAAGGAAACAGACACACAAAGACCTGGTTAACAACTAACAGACAGACCACAACAGTGCTTCCTAATTTCAAGGGAATAAAAATCAAGCTTGAAAACATAGGCATGGAATTTTAAATGATAAAAAGTGAGGAGGTGGATTTGAGAAATGAGTATCAGTAGGTCGGAATATGGAAACCATAACTGCATTAAAAATCAAAGCTGTAGGATTAGTAAACAGAAAATTGGACAGAAGGAGCCATCCAGACACAGCACAGACAGACAAAAAGATGCAAACAAAAGCACCAGGTGACACAGGAGGGTCTAAAATATATGTGGGGCACCTGAGTGGCTCAGTCGTTGAGCGTCTGACTCTTGGTTTTGGCTCAAGTCATGATCTCACAGTTCACGCTGCCCTTCACGCTGGTGGCATGGAGCTTGCTTGGGATTCTCTCTCCCTCTCTTTCTGCCCTTCCCCTGCTCCCTCTCTTTTCTCTCGTTCTCAAAATAAATAAACTTAAAAAATCTTCTTAAATGAAATAGGTATAATAGCAATCCTAGAAAGAGATAAGAAACAGTATGGGTGCACAAGTCCCTAAAGAGATAATGGCTGGGAATTTTACGGGACTTCAGGAAGCACCAAAGCACAAATTCAAGACGCTCAAGCAATCCCAAGTGGGAGAAATAAAAAGCATTCCAAGTCAGGTCATATCCGTAGTGCCATTGCAGAAAACCAAAGACAAAGTGAAAACCTTAAAAGTGACAAGAAAAAGAATGATTATCTTCAAAACCATGGCCCCTCTCAGCTGACTTTTTTGTAGAAACCACAAGGCAATGAATGAATGACGTTTTCAAAGCAGCGAAAGAAATAAGCAGAAACAACCAAGCTACAATTCTATCAATTCTATACCCAGCAAAACTATTCTTCAGTACTGATGTTGGAATAAAGATGTTTCCAGGCAAACACACAAACAAAACAAAACCAAGCATTGGCCAGCAACAAACCTACACTAAGGGAACATCTGAGGCATCTGCTTCAGACTGAAGGACGGGGATCATAGATGGAAGGCTGCAGATGCCAGAAGAATGAAGATGACAAAGCGGTAAATTTGTGGATAAGCTTAAGTAAGCCATTATTCTTGACTGAATGGAAAACAATCATGTCAGGGTTTTTGAAACTGCAGAAATAGAACACATTAAAAATGGTGACCCCATCACATTCTAGCTGCATCCACACCGTGCAAATTTTCTTGCTCCTTTCCTTATGGCCCCTAGGCTGTGCCTTGAAAAGCTCAAGTCTGTCCCCAGGGAGCTGGGGTTGCCGGGACCATCGTGCTCACCTCGTGGAGAAAGCTTTGCCTGAGGGATGGGGAAGCAAGCCCTTCGCACGCACCTCACACACCAGACACCATTCTGGAGTGACACGCGGACCACTGATTCAGTCCCAGTGTCACCCTGTGAAGTTGATTACTGCCATTATACATTAATTGATTAATTGAATNGACAAGAAGCCTCCCCAAGGCCACAGTGCTGGGGAGCGGGGCAGCCTGGGTTCACAGCAATGGCGCTGAGACCCCACGGTCTTCCTCGGCACTGGATGGAGGAGCATCACAGGATGGTGCAGGGCCAGAAGAGACCTCAAGGAGAAGTTAGCCCAGGGTCCTCCATGTCGTCAGCCCCAATACCCCCTTTTGGTTACAAATATTTTCTAATCCCCCATTCACTATTCTAACACGAGCTCCNTAATGATTATTATATTTGTTTAAATATAATATTTATTATATTTTATAAACATTTAATAACTATAACATTTTATTAATAATAACTGTTAATATATATTAAAATAATTACTATTACATTTTAATATAGAGAAGAAAAAAATAATTTATAATTTTAAAGACATGCATTTTACTATGTGAATATTTGGGCACGACTGCACCAAACACAAAGTCTGATGTCGGTATCACAAAAAATTGAGAAAGACCATTGAAATGGACAAAACAGATTACTGTGTGTCCTGCTTAGGACGCTCTTGTGGTTATTTCTGCCTTTTGTTCACTGCCTTAGAGCCAACTACTCTGCAAGTTGTAAAAAAAAAAAATGTTCATATTATAAATGACTCTTGTCCAGAGAAAGGCAAAATGCAAAATGTGTCCAGTGGAATGCAGCTGACTATTTCCCTATCAATACTGACTGGTTTTACATCTATTTGTCTATTTGTAAACTCACTCCATCATTCCTTACTTGTGAAATATTTGTTTGTTTATTACTGGCTATATGAATTACTTGTTTTCTTATTAATTAACGAGTGAAATAAACGTCTTTGACAGTCTCATTTTATAGTTGAATGAGCACCACGATTACAGGCGCTCTTAAAAGTCATCCTCTAATGTCCCATATGTGAATCAGTGCAGATTCTATAGTCACATTTCCGACTGCGGAGGCTCAAACATCAGGCCTGCCATTGCCATCGGCAATACCATTTTCCCAGAGAGCGAGGAGTTCTTAGTCAAGTGCTAAATAAAACAAAATACTATCTGCCCTCAACATGCACAGTGGGACCATTCTTGGGCAGGTCTATGGGTACTAAAACTATGGGAAGTACTGGTGTGTGTGTGTACACACATATTTGCATGTAGATTCCAAGCTTAGAAAATTACACATACTTGAGTTGGGTTCAAAGCTCAAGTAATTATAAACAGGTTTTCCACCTACACGGGTGTCAGAGCCATTGGAAAGTTGTGTGGGGCATGAGACTTGTCATGTTGTGCAGGCTTGCCTGGTGAATAGCAGGGTCCCTAGGGTCCCCTCCACCACAAGAGCACCTTGATCACCTTAAATTTCCAACACCCACCACAGAGGGTGCTGCCCTGTGGAGAACCAAATCCTCCTTGGTCACATGCTAAGCAGGTGCTCATCCCTATGTGTTGGATGAGGGAGTATCTGAATGAAGGAGAGCGAACGGGCGACCATCAGAGGCTCTGACCGGTTAACCTCTCACAGGTGCAGAAAGTCGACTGAGGCCATCGTGCTCGGGATGCCTTCAGGGGCCCCTACGATACCCGGGAAGCTCCCTGCTTGAATTGGCAGCAACTTTACGTTAGGTAGAGAACTACCAGAGAGTTAGAACCACTTTTCTAAACCTCGAGGGAACCTTATTTACACCCGTCTTCTGCGGTTTCCTTGTCAACCTCAACGCCAAAGCCCCAACCACACCCCCTCTACTGGCAACTTCCTGAAGGTGCCCCCCTCTCGAGACCCCACAAGCCTCCGGATGCACTGAGCCCCCGCTCTCTGTTCTAGCAGTCTGGCCCTGTCTAGCCCTCTCGCTCGCCAGAAACCCTGCTCCTTCCCACGTTCAAATCACCGCAGTAAGAACCATCGTCTCTACGAATTCTTCCTAGATTAGCTCAGCTAATGTTAATCGCACAGATTGTTCTTGAAATTGTACCTTAGAATCACCTGGGGTTCTTTAAAAAGTCCTGCTACCTGGGGGCTCCACCTAGAACCAATTAAATCAGGATGTCCGCGCGAGTGGGGTCCAGGTGTTAGGATATTCCCAGCCTGTCCTGGAGATTCTCAGGGCGCAGACACCTTCGAGAACCAGTGTGCTAGCACGATACACTGCGTCTAAAATCCCAAACTAAATGTTAGCAAATTAAATCTGGCTACATATAAGAGAGATGAGATACCACAATCAGGTGGAGTTTGCTCCAGGAATGCAAGGTTGGTTTAAGAGTCATCGAAGTAGAAAGCAAGGTCTTGAAGAGCTATCTGTACACCCACTTCCACTGCAGCATCATTCACAAAAGCCAAGAGGTAGAAGCAATCCGAGTGCCCACTGTATGATGAATGAATAGAGGCAATGCGGCCCTTCCACACAACAGAATATCACTCACCCTTAAAAGGGAAGGAAATTCTGTCCCGTGCTCCAACACGGATGAAACTTAAGGATGTTCTGCTGAGTCAAACAACCCAGTCACAAAAGGATAAATACTGTATGATTCCGCTCATATGACACCCCTAGAATAGCCACACTCCTAGGGACAGAAAATCACAAGGCGGATGCCGGGGGCTGAGGGAGGGGAGTGGAGAGACGTTCGATGGGGACGGGGTTTCAGTTTTGAGAGAAGACAACCCAGAGATCTGCTGTACAACAGTGTGCATATAGTTACATCACTCCACTGTATGCCTAGAGACCGTTAGGGGGTAAGTTCTATGTTTTATATTTTTTAGCTCAGTTAAAAGAGCAAGTATGATTCAAACCATTCAAAGAATAAAGAATGTGATATAGAAAAACCAAAAAAAAAAAAAAAAAGAAAAGCCAAACAATCATTGCTCCCCTTTGGAAGCTGCTAGGACACCAGCTCTTTATTCTGAGGTTTTGGTTTTAAAATCAGCAGGAACGGGGCACCCGAGTGGCTCAGTCAAGCTAAGCATCCGACTCGATTTCAGCTCAGGTTGTGATCTCACAGTCGTGAGTTCGAGCCTGGAACTGCGCTCCTTGCTGGGAGTGGAGCCTGCTTATAATTCTTTCTCTTTCTCTCTCAAAACAGACAAACAAAAAATGGGGGGCAGGGAGGGGGCGCGAGGGGGGACCTGTCCCAGCTGAAGAGCCTAAGGAGATGTAAAGACTAAATGTAGTATAAGGGGACACCCTGGGGGCTCAGTCAGTTAAGCATTTGGCTTCGGCTCAGGTCACGATCTCCTGGTGTGTGGGTTCGAGCCCCGTGTCGGGCTCTGTCCTCACAGCTCAGAGCCGGGAGCTGCTTTGGATCCTGTGGCTCCCTCTCTGGCCCTCCCCCGCTCCTGCTCTGTCACTTTCTCTCTCAAATATAAACATTAAAAAAAATTTTTTTAATGTAGTATGGGATCTTGGGGGTAATTCCGGAGTAGCAAAAGGACATTAGGTAAAAGCTAAGGAGATCTGAATGAAGTATGGACTTTGTTTAGTAAGATTGTATCAACGCTGGTTCATTAACTGTGACAAATACACCATGCAAACTAAGTTGCTAATGATGGGGGAAACGGATGTGAGTCTGTGGGGAGTCTCTGTCTGTGTTAATGTCTCAACCCTTCTAGGAATCTAAAATCATTCTGAACTATTATAAAATAAGCATTTGTTTTAAAGTTTCGAGGGAGATGAAGCATTATCCTCTGTTTCCTGGACGAAGGGTGTTTCTGGAACTGTTTATGGATTAAGAGACTCAACAGACAAATCTACAGGGCGTGGCTCTTGTTCAGCCCCCGATTACAATTCGGTCCGGGAGTGGATGTTGGAAGGTATCAGCACGTGAAGGTGAGGTGACGGTAGCACCTTACTCTGGATTATTTTTAGGTGTGATAGTGGTGTGAGGCCGTGATAAACAAATCTCTAGGAGATGTTTGCTAAGGTCTTTCCTTCCTTCCTTCCTCCCTCCCTCCCTCCCTCCCTCCTTTCTTATTTCTCAATAAAACACTGTGGCATCTCTGGTTTGCTCTTAACTAACACTGCGGGAGGGGGCGGGGCTGAGAAGGACCAGTACCCAGAAGGGCAAGATGCTGATCCCGCCCACCTTTGTGAGTTTAGAATTTCCATAAGGAAGAGACGGAAAGGAAATCTGTTCTCTCGGACCCTTGACTCGTCTGTTCAACTTCTTGGGCTCGTGTAGAGCGTTTCGTCCAAAGGAAGCCACCGCCACGGGCCTTTCTGGGCCGCACCGCACCAGCTGGGCTCAGGGCTCCTCGGTCCCCTCACCTCCTCGGACACTGCTGTGGTCACGTAGCGGTCTGTGGTGTGTGCTACGTGAGGGGAGAGGGGAGAAGAGCCACCCTCTTCTCCCGGGCCTGCCTGCCTGCACGTGAGGACTCTTCTGGCCCCGCCCGAGGCGCCCCCTGCCCTCCCACCCGCTGTCACCTCCCTGGGATGGAAACTGGGGCTGACGGAGCTGGGGGCCAGCCTGCAGGGCTGAGTGGTGGCCTGAAGGAGGAGAGACGGAGGGTGGCTGGGGTGGAGCGAGGGGAGGAGTGGAGAGTCAGAGGGAGAGAAAGACAATGTTCACGGTGGGGCCGTGGGCTGGGATGGGGTCTCCTTTGTGTTTTTTAAAAGGAACGAGTGTCTTCCCGTGACTCTCGCTTGCGGCAGTTTCTTTTCCATCGGGCCACCTGGGCCCCAGGAACACTTTGGCTTCCGGCTGGGAACAGCTGTCCAGAAGTGTAGACCCCAGAGGGGGTACTCAGCTGCACCTCAATAAAGCCTCCCTCGCCCCCGCACTAGCCCTGCCTGGCACCCTGCTCACGGCTGCGGCGGGCTGGGCCCTGGGGCCTGTGGGGGGTGGTCCCCCTTTGGAGACCCCTGTGTGGGGCGGGGCGGGGCGGGTGGAGGGGAAAGCTTTGTTCTGCTCTTAGATATTCTCTGGCTGTGACTTTACGTGAGGTCCGTGTGTGGGTGGTGCCTGTGCTGGGGCCACGGGCCGGTGGCTGGGTCTCTTCTCGACATAGGGCCTTAGATATTTATTTATTTAAAAACATTTTTTTAAATGTGTATTTATTTTTGAGAGACAGACAGAGCACGAGCAGGGGAGGGGCAGAGAGAGAGGGCGACACAGAATGCGAAGCAGCTCCAGGCTTCAAGCTGTCAGCAGAGCCCGACACGGACTCAAACTCATGAACCGTGAGATCATGACCTGAGCCGAAGTCGGACGCTTAGCCAGCTGAGCCCCCCAGGTGCCCCTATTTATTTATTTTTAAAGTTTATTTATTTATTTTGAGAGAAAAACAGCACACAAGCAGGGGAGGGGCAGAGCGAGAGGGACAGAGAATCCCAAGCAGTGGGGTTCGAACTCACAAACCTTGAGACTGTGATCTGAGCCGAGATCAAGACCCGGATGCTTAACTGACTGAGGCACATGCAGGCGCCCCTGGGTCCTAAGTATTTAAACATCACCCCTTCCTACTCCAGGCCTCTAGGTGTCCGTTTCCTAGGGACCGGGCCATGTGAGTCCCCAAGATTTTTACTGGATAATAGCACAAGGGCTAACCTCGCACCCTGCTCAGCCCGGCTCCCAGAGCTCATGGCCAAGGGCTGTCCCGGGCGGAGCATGAACCCCAGGACGCCACACACCAGTTTCCATGCATGGGAAGGGAGGGGAGCGTACGCACGGAGGGGACAGCGTGGATTTTGATCCCAGTTAGATCAGAGTGTGGATCCTGGGCAGTGACTGTCCTCCGAGCCTCACTTTACCTGTCTGTAAGATGGGAATCAGGACGCCTCCCCTGCAGGGCTGAGTAACTTAGGTAGGCAGCCCCTGGGCTCTACCGGGTGGCCTCCCACATGGCCTGTATTACCTCCAACTGCCCGTTCTCTGCCGCGTCGTGGAGGGGGGTCCCACCCCAGGAGTCTGTCACGAGGGGGGCGCCCATCAGCAGGAGCCGGTCTAGAATGGGTGTGTGGCCGCCTCGCGCTGCGAAGTGGAGGGCCGTGGCCCCCTCGTTGTCCCGGGCCGTCAGGCCAATGTCGGTGAACGTGACCTGGGGAAGGTGAGGGGGGGGACCAGCTGAGCAGGTGACCACTCCCAGGGAGGGGAGGGAGCCAGGAGGGAGCCCTCTGCCCCGAGGCCCCAGGGACAGCCCCGTGACCCGCGCTGCTGCCGGGGAAACGCGAGGGGCTCTTCTAGGCAGATTCTGCCCTCCTGACGGAAGGGGCTGGTGGGTGTGGCGTCGCCCCGTTCCCCCTCTTCCTGCCTTGCGTGTGGCCGACTCTGACCACACCAGGAGAAGATGCAGCCTGGTGGGCCGGGCGGCTGATCCCAGTCAGTGGCCTTTGCTGCTTCTGTGTGGGAGGGACAGCGAGGACGTCTAGTCCGGCTGCCGCCTGCAGCCATGGGCACCACCGGCCGATCCAACGGTCAACCGCGTCCACCAGGAAGCGGACGGTGAGCCGGGAACAGAGCCCAGGGGAGGGGCTGCCCAGCCCTGGAGAGGGTGAGCCAGGGTAGAGGCTGCTGGGAGGGGGCGGCAGGGGGCCGCCTGGAAAGGCCTTTCTGGGCCTGAGAGCCCAGGGCCCCGCTGCTCCTTCCCTGCGATGAGCCCCGGTGCTCCCTGGGGCTGGGTGGACACTCATCCCTCCTGCCCCCCTGCCGCCACTGCCTCCAGATGCTGCTTCTGCCCCAGCAAAGCCCCGTGGCTCAGCTCCCAGTGCTCAGCACCTGCTCGTGCACGGCCCCGAGGCCAGACAGCCAGGACTCAGGTCAGGAACCCAGGTGCGGGGCAGGCACGTAGCTAGGGTCAGACCCGCGGGAGACGGGGCCTGAGGACACGTCCCCCAGGGAGGTCAGGGCGGGGCTGCAGGGCTCTCGCCTGGGAGGCAGGAATAGCTGTGGGACGGGGGCTGCCGCGGGGACACGGCCCAGGGACACGCCCCTGCCAGGCGCCTCGGGGCCGAGCGCCAGCCTCAGAGGGAGAGTGGCAAAGGGAGGTGGGGGGGGGGCAGGCAGGCACGTGGAAGTGGCTGGGGGAGTGAGGCCAGCCTGCTGGAGGGCGAGCCTGGAGCGGAGGCCCCGTGGGAAGCGAGGGAGCTCCTGAGTCAGGGAGGGCTGTCCTCTCCACCGGTGGCCATCGTGACCTTCAGGGATGCGGTCACACTGGCTCAAAGTCCCTCGGTGGCTCCCAGGTCCCTCAGGAAAGAGTCCTGGTCCTCTCGGGGCCTGTGCCTTTCCCAGCTCGCTCCACCGCCAAGTCAGGCTCATCCCCAACTTGCACTACATGCCAGGCCCCCTCCTCGCTCTGGGTGCCACCCCTTGCCCAGCCACCTCCCTTTTGGGCCCACCTCCTGTCCCTCCTCAGGGAGACCCCCCGCTCTGAGACCCCAGCGGGCCTCTGTGTTGAACCCTTGAGGACCCCAGAGACCTCGCCTGGTCTGTTTTTCTGTGGCGAAGGCACATCCTGGAAAATGGCACCCCTGCCCCCAAGCTGGGCCTCGCTGGGGGTCTCAGGGCTTCCTTCCATGGGGCCAGAGGGGAAGAGCACAGCCGACACAAGTGGCCGGATGGGCAGGGTGGGGAACTGCTGTCACCCAGTGCTGGCTTCAGGGCCCCCAGGGCTCCTGGGGGGGGGGGGGCGCTCCAGTCAGAGCTGGGGGCTCCGGGCTGCACTCCCTGAGTGCACACAGTGGGGCTCGAGCGATGGCCGGGGACATCTGATCCCCGACAACCCTGTGCATCCCCAGTTTTCCTGTGGGCAGACAGGCCCAGAGAAGTGGGGCCCCGCCCCGGCCAGGCCCTGCTTGCTTGGGGGTGACTGTGGGGCCAAGGAAGAAGCAGGTGCCGGCCTTCCCGGACCTCCTCCATCGACGCCCCCGGTGCCCCCTTACCAGCCAGACGACAAGCGAGTAGTGGCCACGGGCGGCGGCAGCGTGCAGCGCGCTCATGCCGTCGAGGGCGCGCAGGTGTACGTCGGCACCACAGTCCTTCACCAGGAACTGCGCCAGGTGCAGGTGGCCCTCCTGGCAGGCCAGGTAGAGCGGGGAGGCCCCGCTGCGTGTCCGCCGGTTCACGCCGCTACGGGGGAAGGTGAGGTTCAGAGCATGTGGTTGGGGGTTGCAGGAAGCAGGGGCTGCCCCGGCCGAAGCCCCAGATCAAGGGGAGGGGAGGCCGCACACTTGACCGGCCTGTTTGTGCCCAAGCCCCACCTGTGGGGTTGTGCGGGTTGTGCACTGCCCAAGGGCACCGGTGGCGCCCCTCCCCCACCACTGGAATCCTGGAATCCAGCTGTGCGCACTGCGCTCCCCATGAAGCTGTTCATCTGTTCGCAGCGCTGGGCTTGCTGGTGGGGCCCCTCCTTAGGGGTGAACAGCCCAGTGGGGCCTGCAGCAGGCAGCTCATCGAACCTCGGTAGCCCAGGCCCTGCCCTGCAAAACGTGCCCAGGGCCTGGCATCCAAATTCCAGGCCCCGGCGCAGGCGCCCCCAGGGCCTCTGCCTCTGCGCTGCTACAGGGCCCGCTGAGCCCCTGGCCCCTAGTGAAATGCTATGGGGAGGGGCAGTCCCTGACCCACAGCCCGCCGGTCCCCTGGTGCTGCAGCCTTCACCTCTGGCTCCCGTGCAGTGCCGGTGGGAACGGGAGCCTCGGGCGGGAGACACTGCACGCACACTAGTGTGTTTTAATGTGAAATCTCCAGGTTTTCAGCGGTAGAAACTACTTTAAATACGGTGAGTCTGAGACACTGTGAGGCCGGCCAGGCCCGCGGCGCCCAGAGTGTCTGTAGAAGCAAGTCCCTGAGACCTTTGCCGAGGCGCTGGGATCGGGAGACCAAGGAAGAGAACGCCGCTGGGCTGTGCCAGGGCTTCCAGGGCACACGCATGGGGCAGCGGAAAGGCCAGCCACTCCCACAAGAGGCCCCTGAGGAGACGAGGCACGGCCAGAGGTAGGTGGCCCCGGGGGACAAAGGCCAGGTCAGGTGTGGGGCGGACGTGAACTCCCACAGTTGCTGGACAGCAGCCCTGGGAATGGGTGGTGGGCAGGCCATGGGCGTGGCACCCCTAGGTGGCCCATCACCGTGCCCCCAGCATCCTTTGTGTGGGGCAAAGACTGGAGAGCACTCACGAAGAGGAGGGGACGGTGCCGCCCCTGCCACACCCAGCTCGCCCACCCGGCAACTCGCGCAAGGGGCACAGGGCCACCGAGACGGGACTGGCTGTCCCGGAGGGGTTCGTGGTGTGAGGATGGGACAGTGTGGCCGGACAACCTGTGGTGACCTGATGGCGGCCTTGGCACCCTCCTGCGAGCTCTGTCGGGCCTATGCTCCCTTACAGGTGACTTGAGAGTCCCCCACCTTCCCAGCTGGGGGAACCCAGGCCCCAGGGTGGCCCTGAGGCAGAGCGGGAGCTGTCTGGACACCACATGGCACTTCCTGGCCGTCCCCGCTGCCCCCCCACCGCAAGAACGTGCCCGAGTGTGCCCGCTGTGCCCGGCCCGGCACCTGCAGGGTCAGGGTCCTTCCCTGTTGCCTGTCCCCAAGCCTCCTCCACCTCCGCCCCTGCTCGGGCTCCACACTTGGCCCTCCCCGCTGCTGCACATACTGTGCCTGCCACCCGCAGGTGACAGGCCCATCCCCCTCTAACCCCAGGGCGCCGCCTCCTCAGAGGCCGGACAGGCAGCGCCCTGGCCCCTCACCTGCTATGGGCGGCGGCCAGGAGCTTCAGGCAGGTCAGGTCCCCGCTGACGGCCGCGTGGTGCAGAGGCAGGGCCCCCTCCCGCGTCTCCAGCGTGGCTGCGTGGCCCTCCCGGAGCAGCCACTGCACCAGCACAGGGTGCGCGAAGCGGGCGGCCAGGTGCAGCGGGGACACCCCCGCGTCATCTTGGTCCTGCAGGGGCACAGAGGGGCCGTGAGCGGTGGCGGGCCGGACTCGCCCCACCCCCTGGGGCGGCACCCCCCAGCGACCGCCTGCCCTGCGAGCCCGTGCCATGCCCTCCCTGCCGGCTGGGCCAGCCCACCTACCGGAGGGGGGAGGCGGAGGAGGAAGCAGGGCGAGGTGGTGGGGAGGAGGCAGGGGGAGGCAGGGCGAGGACGGGTCCAAACCCGGGACCCCGCTGCACCCGGGCCTCTCTGCACTCGGCTCGCAGCCGCGAGAAGGGCTCCCGCAGGCCCAGCCATGTCCACGTCAGGCGCTGTGGCCTGCTGCCTGTCCCCTACCCGTGCCGGGCACCCACCTGCCACCCTGGGGCCTCGCGGCCGGAAGCATTCTCACCACAAGTGCCCACACACCGGTGAGCTGTGTCCCCCGAGGCCCAGAAGTGGAGATGCCCCCCCTCCACGGCCCCTCGGGTTGGGGGGAGATCTGATGGGGACGGTGGTACAGAGGCCGCGGCACACTCGGCTGTGACGGGTGAGTCTGCCCTGTCCCGGGACAGCGTGACCGAGGGAGGGCGCCCTCGTGCCCTATCGGAGCTTGCTCACTGGCCTCCCAGTCCCCCGGCTGCACAAAGGGACACCGGCTGGCGGGGACAGGGAGGAGACACGGAGACCCTCCTTCTCACCACGAGGGCTCTTGGCCCACCCCCCACCCCCACACAGCAGGGCTTCTGCCATCACCCACCAAGGTCCCCGGTTGTCCAAGCCGGTGCCCACAGCTCCTGAGGCCCTGCTCACCGCACTTCTTTACAGACTGCTTTCTAGACCCTGTGGGAACAGGCCCCATGGGCCAGGCCTGAGGACCCTGGCAAGCCCCCCACTGCCAAGGCCAGGCACCCAGCTGTGGAGGCCAGGTCCCCCTGCGTGGAGGCCAGGCACCCTGGTATAGAGGCAGGTGCTCAGGTGTGGAGGCCCAGGCTCCCTCATGTGGAGGCCAGGCACTCAGCTGTGGAGGCCAAGCTCGCTCGTGTGGAGGCCAGGTGCCCCGGCGTGGAGGTAGGCGTGGGGAGAGTGCGGCCGCTCTGCGCGAGCAGCCCCAGGGAACATGAGGTGGCTTAGGAGGTGGCCTTGGCTTACAAGGGCTTTGTGCCGGTTTGGGGTGAGGTGGGCGTGGGGCAGGGACTGTGGGGCTTGCACGGCGAGTCCCTGAAACACAACCCACGCAGGGCTGCGGTGCCCGGGGGAGCCCAAAGCCCTGCGCCTCCAGGTCCACAGCTCCTGCCTCCCCCAATCCACGTGGACGCTGGCCCCAGCCCGGCCGCCGTCCCGCTCACCTGCAGGCCACAGCCTCCGTCGCGTACCAGCCAGCGCAGCTCAGCCAGGCTGCCCGTGGCCGCGGCGTCGTGCACCGGCGTGGCCCCGTTGTGGGCCCGCTGGCTGCCGGGCAGCTTGGCCTCCTGCACCAGGAACTTGACGCAGGCCAGGTGGCCGGCCCGGGTGGCGTGGTGCACCAGGCCGGCCCCCAGGGCGTCCACGATGCCCGGGCCCAGGGCGCCGGCCTCCAACAGCAGCTTCAGGGTGGCCAGGTCCCCGTCCTTGGCGGCTGCAAGCGCCCGCTGCTCCTCCATCCTCCGGCCTGGCCACCCGGCGGCTCTCAGCGGCTCACGCACGNATCCTGCGGCTGGACCGTGGCCGGTCCCCCTTCGGAGCAAGCGCTAAGGAGCCGTGGCGCGCTGTGTCTGCTGAGGTGGACTTCCCGCCTCTGGGGCGTGTGCACCGCTGCACGTGTCCTTCCAAGAAGGGGCTGGGCTTCCCAGCATCCGCTGCCTCGAGTCTGGGCAGCAGCCTGAGGTCATGCTGGCCGGAGTTGGGGGGGGCCACCTGAGAGACTCCTCTCATGGAGGGCAGAGACCCTTCTCCAGGCAACTTCCCAGCACATGGGCTACAGTCTAAGTGTTCTGGCCACGTCCTCACCCAGGGGGCCGAGGGCCCTCAGCTGGCCTTCCCTTTGGTCGATTCCTCCAGGAACCTCGGGGCGCAGCAGCTTTGCAGAGCCAGCAATGGGCACGGGGCCCTGACACTGGGCAGGAAGGCCTCCCAGGGGAGCGAGGGTCTCAGGGCCCACAGCTCGGCCCACTCCCCAACCACAGTGACCGAGTCTCTCGCTGCCTCTGAAGTCCCGCAGGGCATGTTTTCAGAGCTGCCACGCGTCTTCCCCACACTGCTCTCTTCAGTGGGGCCGGACGCCCTTCACTTTTTGCTGGGCAAACTGGGGTCACCAAGGCCTCTGCCCAGGGGCAGCGGGATGCCAGCTTCAGTGACCTGCTTCTAAGGGCTCCCAGAGACACAACCTCAAGCTGAATTTCTTAGGCTGAAGCCTAGTCACAGGGTGCCCAGCCCTCTGACTCCGCCTCCGCGGCTGGCTCAGACACGCTGTGCACCCCAGAGAAAGCACCTGCTAGACACACCACGGAGCCTCTAATACAAGCATTGAAACGTTTTATTAGTTCACTTAATGTCCGACAACTGTTTCCTCAATGTCATCACATGACTCTTTGCACCTTAAAGCCACACGTTAAAATCATTTATTCAGTTAAAAAATCACTCCTATGCTAAGTCTCCATGAGCGCCAAGGGGCACCAGGACGCCACAAAGCACTCGTGACAGTAAGAGAACCCTTCGCAGGCCGAGCTGGGGTGGACTGACGCCCACCTCAGGGGTGAGCCAGTACCCCGAGCCCAGCCGCTCTCCAAACCCTGAGTAACCGACCAAAAGGAAGAGCCTGCCTGCAGGGCCTGGCGGCTGTGTGCAGGGAGGGGCAGGGAGGGGTGGGGAGGGGTGCAGTGGCCGGGAGGGCTGTGTGAGGGACAGAGGGGGCGGGGANGGGGCAGGCACACGGGCAGACGACAGCTGGGCAAGCATGTCGGGGACTGCAGCAAAAATCAGGTTTCCTATTGTCATGACAGTGGCCGACAATCGCTCATAAATACTAGGATTAATCTGCCAGATAAAAGCGGCTCACCCCATTTCCACAGGGGCACTGACGCGTCTCCACTTGAAACTGCCACTGGGCGGCAGTGACAGTGACAGTCCCACACGGGCGTTTGTGTCCTGGGTATATGGGCACCTGTGGGGTCGGCCTGACTCAGGACAGTGGGGAGGCCTGCAGCCCTCGCATGCGCGCACACACACACGCATATACACACACACACGTGCACACACATGCATGTACACACGCACCCGTGCACACACATGCATATACACAAGCGTGCACACACAGATGCACACATGTGCACGTGCACACACGCATATACACACGCACACGTGCACACACATGCATATACACACGCACATGTGCACACACATGCATATACACACACGGACACACACGTGTACACACACATGCGTACACGGGCGTGCACACACACATGCATATACACAAGCACGCACACACATACACACATGCATACGCGCGCGTGCACACACACACACCCCGTCCAGTCACCGCGTCAGGCACTGTGGACACCGTGAAGACCTGCCCGCGTCAGGGAGACAGCTGTCCCGCAGACCCCGCGGGAGGGCTTCCTACGAGGTGGCCCCGGCGTCGGGCAGGCGCTCCAGCCGGGCCACCGCCTGCTTCAGGTCCTGCACCACGAGGTCCACCTCGGCCGTGCTGGTGCTGCGGCCCACGCTCAGCCGGAGCGCGTTCCTGGCCACGTCGAGGGGGAGGCCGCAGCTCAGCAGCACCGGGGACGGCCTGGGGGGGGAGGGGGTGTCAGCCGCCAGAGGAGGGGCTCTCCTGGGGGCTCGGGGAGGGACCCTGTCCCTTCTGTGCTCGGCCAGCTCCCCAACTTGGGGCTGTGCAGGGCCGCCCCCCTCTGCCGGGTGCCTCTGGGCGGACTGCTGCGGCTCCGACTCCCGCATGGCCCTGGGCCCTGGGGAGGCGGGCGCCTGGGATGCAGGGTGGGGGGCGGGTCTCTGGGGAGAGGTGGGGGCGCACCTGTGGCCTGTGTTTCCACAGCCCCCCACCCCTAGGCTCTGGCACCGGAGGCCCCACCAGCATTTTCAGACTTTAGAAACAACTCGCTGGGCGGCTCTGGGGCCCTCCCAGTCCCAGCTCCCAGCAGGGCTCACTGTTCGGGGCCCACGGGCCGCCCCCCACACAGGCCCAGGAGTCCCTGTCACAAAGGTGCCCTAAAAGCCGTCCAGATAAACACCCCTCGTGCACAGGGCTGTGCGGAAGGGGTGACTGCCCTGCCCTCCCCGGGTGGGTGACATCACTTCCTGTCCCAGCAGGGCACCCCTGGAGGGCACCCTGACCTCCCACACGGGCAGTGAGTGTCTGCCTCCACCCCTTCCCCGCCTGCCCTCACGGGGCCACATTGGCACATGTCCCTTCCCTGCCAAGCTGCCAGCTGCTCCTCACTCTCTTCACTCCCCTCCCCCTCATCCTGGGGCTACCTCAGTTTCCTTGACTGGGAACTGGGTCGCTCAGATCGTTCCCGGAGCGCTGTGGTGAGCACTCTGTGAGCCGAGGCCACCGGAGCACGTGGTAAGGGGCAGCCCCCTGCGCCCTCCTGATGCACTCAGACTGGCGGCCTCACTGCTCTGACAGCCACTCCGGCTGCCACACGCAGCCCCGGGCCGCACCTGCCCTCAGGCAGTGGCCCCTTGCAGGGCTTGGAGGCCCCCAGGGGCCCCTGTCATCCCCACCCAGCCCTCAGGAGTGCTCTGGCCTGACATGCTCAAGTTCAAGTGCTAGCAACAGCTCTGTGACACCTGCTGCTGACTGTGGACTCTGTGACACCCGCTGCTGACTGTGGACTCTGTGACACCCACTGCTGACCATGGACTGGGACACCCGCTGCTGACCACGGCTCTGTGACACCCGCTGCTGACCATGGACTGGGACACCCGCTGCTCACCATGCCTCTGCTCTCTCCCCAGCGCTGCACCCACCTCCGCAGGCCCCCCCACTCACGGCAAGCGGGAAGCCGAACCCCTGCTCTTCCTCCACTGCTGCCTGGGCCCCACAGCTGTCCCCTCCTGCCTCGGCCGTGGCCACGTGCCTGGCCTGCTGTCCTGTAATCCCCCTGCACCAGACAGGTGTCTCCTGGAATCCACCCGGCCTGCCACAGCCCTTCAGAAGACCCCGCTGTCTGAGGAGGAAGGGAGCTCCTGTGGCCTGCCCTGCCCCTCCCTCCCTCCCGGCCCCTTCCCTCCCTCCCGGCCACCCATAGGCTGCAGCTTCCTCTCCTCCCCTCAGCCCAGCAGCGTCTGGTCACTTTTAGTGTCCCCGTTGGCTGCTCAGCTCTGGAAGCCCCAGGCCCCATGGCCGGCTCTGGCTGCCGGATGCGACCTGGACCTGCGACCCAGCACATGGAGCACTCACCGATCGACCTGGTCCGAGTGGCAGGCGGCCCCCACACTGGCCACCAGCGTCCTACACTGTGCCAGCACCAAGCGGCCTGAGGAGACACAGCAGGCGGCCCTGAGGTGGAGAGTGCAGACTGGACCCACTGCACCTCGTCTCGGCCTGCTGCCAAGTTTTGGGGCCCGCTCCCTCAGGTCACCTGGGGGGGGTCCCAGGGCACAGGAGCCTCTCCTCATAGGTGACCACATAGCAAAATCCAGAGAAAATGGCTTCTCTTGCACCCGATCCTGCCCCATAAAACTGGCCTCAAAACGTGACTTCCAATTAACTACGTAGGAAGATGCTCAGAATTCTCATCCGCTGCCTTACTTAAAATTTGTGGTCCTGGTAGTAACATTTCAACCTAACATCTGTGTTTTCTAAAGGTGGAGCCACTCGGAAGCTGTCTTTATTAAGCTGGAAGGTACTTCCCTCTTCTTTTAAAAGCACAGAGATTAAAATAATATATCTACTGACTTAATTAAAAAGAAGAATCTGGCAGGCACCTGGGGGGCTCAGCCGGTTGAGCCTCCGACTTCAGCTCAGGTCATGATCTCACGGTTCATGAGCTCGAGGCTCGCGTTGGGCTCTGTGCTGACAGCTCAGAGCCTGGAGCCTGCTTCGGATTCTGGGTCTCCCTCTGTCTCTGTCCCTCCCCTGCTTGCCCTTTGTCTCTATCCCTCTCAAAAATAAACATTTTAAAAAAATTAAAAAAGAATCTGTCTCACTTGAGTAAACACAGGTCATCACTGAATGCAGTACATCTGCCCCCAGAAAAATGGGGAAGGTGACAGAGGAACGTTCCTTCCCACAGCAAGGCGAGCTGGAGAGGCGGCCAGCAGCCCAGGCTCCTTGGCAGCGAGAATGCATCGCGGCCCAGGTCCCCATGTACCCACAGTGATGGCCACCCCCGGCACCCCATGCTGCAGCCGTGCTGTGCTCCTCCCTGCCTCTTCCCTAGACGGACACGAAGTGCTCCGCAGAGTGACTCCCTTACACTGGGAGGGATGACCAGCCCGATGAAACAGGCTGGTCAACGCCCTGGGATGGGTCTCGGGGCCCTGGGCGAGCCATGTTTGATTGTCATCTGGATTCGGGTAATCCTGAGTTTCCAGCAGGGGAGGCCAGTTATCACAGGGACAAATGAACCCCACCTATGTGCACTTGGTCCTGACTCGGCCAAATTTTAAAGTTGATCCCCTCTCCTTTCCCTTAACCTCATAAAATATTGTTGCAAATTTGCAGACAGAAATGGACAAGCTTGGGTTGCCCAGGTGGCTCAGTCGGTTAAGCCTCCGACTTCGGCTCAGGTCATGACCTCAAGATTTGTGGGTTCGAGCCCCGCATCGGGCTCTGTGCCGACTGGCAGCTCAGAGCCTGGAGCCTGTTTCAGACTGTGTATCTCTTTCTCTCTGACCCTCCCCTGCTTACACTCTCTTTCTCTCTCTCTCTCTCTGAAATAAATAAAACATTAAAAAAAAAATGGACAAGCTTGTCCAGAACTTGGTCCGTTTCATCTCATTCCCTATCAGCTTCAGGCAGGCGCTGCCTAGTGTGCCCTCGCCCCTCGCCCCTCCCCCCTCCCGAGTGCCGTGAGCCTGGGCCGGGAGAGTAGGAAGCGGCACAGGGGCCCGGCCTCCTGGGGACAGCAGCCCATGGGCCGCTCTGCTCCCGCTGCCCCGTCAAGTGCTCAGCGCGGCCGGCCTATTCCCGCCCGCGCCCACCGCCCCACGCGGAGAGCTGCAGACCCCAGTCACCTTGGAGCTGGGGTCCCAGGATGGAAAAGTTGCATGTGTTGGGAAGTCGCTCAGTCCCTGGAAATCGGCTGTTCAGATGTATTCTCTGCTTATCAAACTCGGCCTGAAAAATCAGTGGCATGTTCAGTGGCTCAGTGGCAGTTTCAAAGCCCCATCAACTGACCTTGAGCCTTTTCTGGGAATAAAATCTCAACCTCATCACATAAAATAATGGTTTCATCAATGAGCAGCTACCTATAACAGTTACGGAAACTGACTTGCAAAGTTAATAAGGAGGAAACTTCTGTACACAGGCGGCTCTTCCCTGCAGGGCCCGCAAACCCACTAGTTCTTAGCTCTCCATTTCCATCAAGCAGGGCCAAGGTCAGCCTCTGGGTCGAGAGCCCATCTCGGGAGACTTCAGACCAGGGTTTCTGGCCTCCAACCTCTCCCCTGGTTGTCCTCAGAGTCCCTGGAGGTCTGCTGCCCGGGGCTGTGCCGACCCCCACCCTCACACTCAACCAGGGAAGGAGGGGCTGACTGCCCACCCAGTCTCGCCCCGCCCCTGCAGGCCCAAACTCCCCACCACCACTGCGCCCTCTTCCGAGCAGCACAAGCTCATCGGCCAGCAGCCCCGCGGACCCCTGCTCCCCAGCCCCGCCCCCGCGGACACCCAGCTCACTGCCCCCGCTTCCCGTTCCCGACCCCCNAACCTCTCTCATGTGGGCCTCATAAGCCTCCCCGTTCTTGGTCACCAGCTCAGCAGCCTGGGGACACAGGGACAGCAAGGGGGAAAGTATGTTCAATTGTCACAGAACAAAGAATAACACAGCCTGCAAGAGCAGAGGTGAGATTTCCTGATAACAGAGAAGTAACATTTCCTCACAGTGCTCATTTTCTGGAACATCAGGAATAGATAATGTTTACAGAGTGCTACCAACCATGTGACAGGGGCCAGGATAAGTGCTTGGGAAGCATTATCTTTACTTGTTCAACAGGAATTTACTTTATCAGGCGCTTCCTGATACCTCTGGGCACCAGTCGGTCCAAGCAGCTCCGTTCCAGAGACCGAGGATAGCTTCCTGCAGACGGGGGTGAGCGCTCTTAGGGGGCGGGGGTGTGTGCGCAGGGGAGTGCACAGAGTGACTGAGGAGAGGGCCCCGGGGGCCCAGGACGGGCAGGATCAGGACCTAAGTGCAACAGGGCAAGCACACGTAGGTTTCCAGAAAGGGGTGAGGTGCCCTGATTTGCATGTATGATCATTCTGGATGCCATGTGGACAATGGAAGGGACTAGCGCAGGCATCCAGGCTACACATGGTCCAGAGTGGTAGGTGCTGGAGACGCACAGGATGCAGACTTTGGTATATTGTGGAGACAGGACACAGGGAACCCAGGGTGCAGGGGACAAGGACCGCGCAGGACAGGCATCTCCTAGATTTCTCAAATCAGGTCCTGGGTGGCGGGAGGCACCACGGGGAGAGAGGGGAGCCGGGGGGAGAGACACGTGTGCCGGCCCCAGCAGGGACGCCATGTAAGCAGTGGGGGGCCTGCAGGACAGGAGGGGCCACGAGGGAGGTGTGAGCTGTGAGAGGCGGCCGCCCGCAGGCCGCGCGGGGGTGAGGGAAATGGGGGGGTCCCCTGGCGAGTTCCAGGGGAGGAGGAAAGAGCATCAAGAGGGGTGTCAGGGAATGGGAAGGCAGGGAGGAGGCTGCGGGGCAGCTGGACAGGCAGTCTGAGAAGCTGGGGAACATTCTAGTGGAGAGGCACAGGAGGCGCACGGGGCCCACGTGCAGGAGGGGGTCTCCCTCAGGAAGTGCACGGGGGGGGCTGGGAGGACACCTGGACTCGGCCTGGGCGCGGGGACAGCATGGGGGAGGGGGCGGCCAGGGGACCCAGCAAACCTGCGGGCCTGACTTGGTCTGCGGTGAACACACCACCATATTTCTGGTATCAGCAGAGGCTCGAAGAAAGAGCTTTTCACTTTCAATGCTAAGCACGTGCAACCCCCTCTACAGATCTTGACACGTACGTTTCTGGGATGACAAATACAATGTGAGGCTTTTCCTAACATCAGTCCATTCATTGGGCTCATGAACATGATCTCCCCGACGGCCCGGGGGAGACGGATCATGAGATGACAGGGCTGATCTCTGCCTCCTGACTGAGCTCCTGAAGCCCCCGTCATTTCCCAAGTGACAACGCTTCTTGTTCTAATATCTGGACTTCAGCTCCTGACACAGCACTCCTAAATCCTTCGGACTTTCCGGGGGATAGGAGTGTCTTTTCCAACGTGGAGACTCTGGGTGGGTTTCCGGAGGGCGCTGGTCACTGAAAGTCGTGGTTAGAAGCTTGGCATTTTCACCCCCGCTGCCACACTCTCTGGAGAGGGAGAGGGGCTAAAACTGGAGTGAAGGACCGATGAGAAGCCTCCACAAAAATCCCAACAGGCTGGGTCTGGAGGACTTCCAGGTTGTGAACACATCCATGCAGGTGCTGAGGGGGCAGCCCCTCCCCCACACCTTGCCCTGCGCATCCCTTCCGTCCACGTGTTTATCTGTCTCCTTTATCATATTCTCTCATAATAAATCAATCATCTAATGAGCAAAGTGCTTCTGTAACTTCTGTGAGCCATTCCGGCAAACTAACTGAACCCGAGGAGGGGTCCCGGGAACCTCGGATCTATAGCTGGCTGCTGGGACTTACAACCGACGTGCGACGAGGGGGTGTGGGGGCTGTCTGTGGGCCCGAGCACTCGGCCTGCGGGGGCTGACGCCGTCTCCAGGTACACAGTGTTAGAGTGGAGTTAAATTGCAGGACACCCAGCTGGTGTCATAGAATTGCTTTGTGAGGAGACCTTCTCCCGGCCCCACGTCGGGTGTTGTGCATGTGGGAGCGAAGGAGATGCCCCTGGAGGAAGACTCGGGTTTTCCTACACAGAAGACGAGGCACCTGCTTCACCTGCCCAAGCTCGGCAAGGCTTACCTTCCCAAGGCCGGCAATCATCGGGGTGTTCTCTGTCCTGCAAGAGACAAGGGCTTCAATCCGATTCCCATGCAAAGTAACTAACAAGTGTCCCAGGAAGGAATCCTGCCTGCGAAACTCATAAATTAAAATAAAAACAAAATTATACCAACGTTTTCCCTAGACGTGTGCCCTGTGGCTGCCTCAGTGGTGGTCGGAGGTCCCCAAACCCTCCATGTGGAGTTTCCTGGTCCAGTCACAGTCGACATGGCCCATCTCGGACAGTGTATGCTGGTGTCCACAGTGACCATTCTGTCTGGGCCCTTTTCCTACCCAGGAGAGACCCCCCCTTCAGCTGCAGACCCCAGAGCCTTTCTCTTTGGGCCCCTCTGTCGACCCAGGCAGGTCCAAAGGCAGCTCAATGCTGTGCCCTTCAGCTGAAGCCTCTCAACTCTCACTCAGGACGAATCCTTTATTAGGGACAGCGTGTGTGCAGGAGAGGGACAGGAGGGGCCTGCAGACTGGTGGCTCTCACTCCGATCTAACAAGCTGAAAGCAGAACTCTTCACTCTCTTTTCATTAACACTTAATACTTAATACTTTTCTTAATTTTAAGTTTTGGCCACTTTGGCCACTTGGCAACTTAATTTTAAGTTTTCTTAAACCTTCAGGGCTGGCGGCTGCTTACCGCCCCGTAGAGAACGAGATAAGTGAACTCGAAGCACAGGGTATTACAGGTAATGTGACCCTGCTGAGCTTTCTCGGACAAGTGTATTGGTCAGTTCTGTCCCCGGAGACGGGCTCTGACACATGGGGGTGGTCTAGGATGTCCCCTCTTCGGGCCTCACCCCCTCACCTGCAGGCAGCAGGCCAGACCCAGAGCATCTCAGAGGCCTACCACCTGTGACTGCCTGGGGGCGGGGGCTGGGAAAGCTGCCCAGGTGGCATAGCCGGGCCCTCGGAGAACCTGGGCCTTCCTCCGCTCTGAGAGTTCAGTCAGCCCTCCTCCACCTCCATCTAGGGCCTCCCTGTCCACCGGCTGACGTCCCGAACACCTGACATTCTGCCTCTTCTGTTTTTTTCCAATTAAACTTTCTGTTTTTAAAGAGAATGTAGAGTCACGTGTGATTATAAGAAATATTACAGAGACATTGTGTTACTCAGCTTCTCCCCAGTAACACCATAGCACAAGATCACAACCAGGATAAGGATAATATACAGAACATTTGCACCACAAAGGCCCTTCCCCTTGGCCTTTTATAACCAGACCCCTTCCTTAACTCCTGGCAACTGCTGATCTGTCTTCCAGCTCTAATTTTGTCATTTTGAGAATGTTCTGTAAATGGAATTATAGAGCTATAACTTTGGGGGACTGGCTTTTTTCATATACCGTAATTCTCTGGAGGTTCCTTCTGGGCTGTTGTGTGTATCAAACGTCAATTCCTTCTCATTACTGGGTAGTGTCCAGGGGTACAGATGCGCCACAGCTTCTTAGGCCATTCACTCCTTAATGGGTTGTTTGCACTTTGGGGCTATTATAAATAAAGCTGCTAGACACACTCTTGTGTAGGTTTTTGTGTAAATTAAGTGTTCATTTCTCTGGGATGAAATTCCGAGGTTGTATGGTGGGTGCATATTTAATTGTAAGAGAAATTGCCAGGCTGTTTTCCAGAGCCAGCTGGGCCACTTCACACTCCACCAGCCGTATATGAGTGATGCCGTGTCTCTGCACCCTTGGCACTCAGTCTTGTCACAGGGTTTTGTTTTAGTCATTCTGATGGGCGGTGGGTGATGCTCACCGTGGTTTTCATTTGCACTTCCCTAATAGCTAACAAGGTTGAGTATCATGTCATGTGCTTCTTTGCTATCTGTGTATCTTCTTTAGTGAAATGTCTGTTTATATCTTTTGCCCATTTTTTGACTGAATTGTTTGGGGGGTGGGTTGGCTGTTGAATTTTGAGTGTTCTTTATATATACTAGATACTAATCCTTTGTTGAAGCCATCATTTGAAAACCTCTCCTAGTGGGCAGCTTGTCTTTTCATCCTCTTAATGAAGTCTTTTGCAAGGCAAAAGTTTTAAATCTTGATGAAGTTCAAATTATCAATTTTCTTCTTTATGGATCCTTTTGGTATCAAGTTTAAGATCTTTTTGTCAAGCCCTAGAGCCTGAAGATGTTGTCCTGTTTTTGTTTCCTAAAAGTTTTATAGTTTTATGTTTTGCATTTAAGTTCGTCATGTACCTTGAGTTGATATTTTATAAGGTGTTGAGAGTTAGGTGGAGGTTGGCTTCCTACCCAAGGACGTCTAAGTGCTCTAGCACCACCTGTTGAAAGAGTGTCTTTCCTCCACTGAATTACTTTAGTATCTTTGCCAAAAATCCTTTGGGCATATTTCTGGTTGCATCTATTCTGCTCCATTGGTTTACTTGCTGGGTTTTCGTTAGAGACTGGGCTAAACATTTACCAGTTTGGGGAGAATTGACATCTTTACTATACTGAGTCTTTTGATCCATGAACACAGAATGTCTCTCCACTTATCTAGATCTTTCTTTTATCCACACTGTGTAGTTATTGGCTTAAAAATCCTGTACACATTTTGTTAGATTTCTGAGTATTTTTGAGTGACTATAACTGGTACTGTATTTTTAAATTTTGTTACCTACAAGTTCATTACCAATATATAGAAATACAACTGATTCATGTATGTGTGTATTGTAACCTGTGATCTTGCAGAATTCACTTATCAGTCTTAAGAGTTTTCTTATATATTTCTTGGGATTTTCTACAGAGAGTATAAATAGGAACAGTTTTACCTCTTCCTTTCCAATCTGTATCCCTTACGTTTCAACTTCTTGCCTTCTGCGCTGACTAGAACTACTGAAAAAGAGGTAAGAGTGGACATCATCGGCCTGCTCCTGATCATAGGAGCAAAACATGCAGGCTTTCACATTCATCCTAACGAATAGGATGTCAGCTGTAGGTTTTTTTGTAAATGGCCTTTTCAAATCAAAGAAGTTCTCTGGTCATATCATTGTGCGAGTTTTTAATGAATAAGTGTTGAATTTTGTTAAACGCTTTTTCTACATTAAATGATGTTATTTTTCCTCTTTAATATGCTATATTACATAGGTTGATTGTTGAACACTGAAACAGCCTTGTACCCCTGGAGCAAACTCCGTTTTGTCATGGTGTGGATATTATTTTTATATATTGCTGAATTCCATTTGCTAATATTTTGTTAAAGATTTCTGCATCTGAATTCATGAGGGATATCTGGTCCATAGTTTTATTTTTTTACACCATCGTTGTCTGGTTTTGGTATAAACTCATAAAATGAACTGGGGAAATGTTCCTTCCTCTTATTTTTCTAGAAGGGACTTCATAGAAATGGTGTTAACTCATTAAATGCTTGGCAGAAATTTCCCATCAAACTATCTGGGCCTGGAGATTTCTTTTTGGGGAGTTTTAAAATTACAAAATGAATCTCCTTTTCCTAATAGTTATAAAGCTACTGAAATGATCTACTCTCACATTGAGTTATAGTAGTTTGGTTTTTTAATTTTTTAATGTTTTATTTATTTTTGAGAGGCACAGAGACAGGGTGAGAGTGGGGGAGGGGCAGAGAGAGGGAGACACAGAATCCAAAGCAGGCTCCAGGCTCTGAGCTGTCAGCACAGAGCCCATGTGGAGCTTGAACTCACTATCTGTGAGATCATGACCTGATCCAAAGTTAGACACTTAACCAAATGAGCCATCCAGGTGCCTCTGTAGTAGTCTGGTTTTTGGTGAAGTGTTTCCCTCCATCTGAATTGTCAAATTCATGTTTATAGGGTTATTCATGGAATTTCCTATTTATCCCTTTGATGTTTGTAGGGTCTGTGGTCATTCTTGATACTGGCAATCTGTTTCTTCTTTCCTTTTTTTCTTTATCAGTCTTACTAGAGGTTTGTCAGGTTTTTTTGTTAATTAAGTTTTTAATTCCAGTATAGTGAACATACAGTATATTAGTTTCAGGTGTACGTACAATATAGTGAGAGGGTTACCAGTTTTATCAATATTTTTAAAAAAGCCATCTCTTTGTTTCAATGATTTTTTAAAATTATTTTTGTTTTCAACTTCATTAATTTCTGTTTCTATCTTTATTATTTCCTTATGTTTGCTTTGGGTTGTTTTGCTCTACTTTTTCTAGGTATGTTGTCAGTAAGGCTCCTAGTCAACAGTAGGCTATTATTAGTTAAGTTTTTGGGGGAATTAAAAGAGTTACATGCAGATTTTCAACTGTGCAGGGGGTTGGCACCACTAACCCCCATGTTGTTCAAGGCTCAAATGTAGTTGGGTCAATTTCTTAAAAAATTCACTCTGCCAAATTCTGTTTTTGTATTGCTATATTTATTTAGATCATTTACATTTAATATAATTAATATGTTAGGGCTTAGGTCTGCCGTTAAAATTTTTTTCTGTCTATTCTATTTTTAATTTCTGTTTTCTTTATTCTGCCGCCCTATGGGTTATTTGAACATTTTTCAGATGTTCCAGTGAATAGAAACCTTACTTCTATTTACATCCTTTTAGCCCTCCTCCATTTATAATATAATCATCTTCAATATTTCTTCCACATATATTTTGAACCACATTAGAGAGTGTTATAATTTTTGTCTAAGCCATCAAATATAATTAAGAACATTCAAAAGGAAAGCCTATTTTATTTACCCATACCATGCTGGCTCCCTTCCTTTTCCTTTCCCTACCCTTTCCTCCCTTCCTTTCTAATGTTCCAAGTTTCCTTTTTTTACTGTTTCCTTTCTGTCTAAAGAACTCCCTTTTGTCATTTTTAGCACTGGTCTTCTGATGATAAATTCTTTAGTTTTCCTCTATTTGAGAATGTCTTACTTTCCCCTTTATTCCTGAAGGATATTTCCGCTGCGTATAAGATTCTGGCTCGACACTGCTCTTTGCATTTGTAGAATACTGCATCACTTCCTTCTCGCCTCCGTGGTTTCTGATGAGAAAGACACTGCCATTTGAATTATTCTTATCTCTAGGAAAGGTGTCATTGTTTTCCTCTAGCTGCTTTCAAGATTTTTACTTTGGCTTTCATTTTCAGAAGTTTAACTATATGCCTTGACGTAGATTTATTTTGGTTTATCCTGAACTGGGGTTTGTTAAGCGTCTTGAATCTATAGGTCTATGTCCCTTGCCAATTAGGGAAATTTTCAGCCATTATTTTTTTTCAAGTTCTTTCTCATCCCACCCTTTCTCCTCTCTTTCTGGGACATCAGTGAAACGAATGTTACATCTTCTGTTATAGTCCCACAGGTCCCTGAGGCATGGTTCTAGTTTTTTGCAGCCTATTTCCTCCCTGCTGTTTATATTGGGTAACTCTGTTGTTCTCTTTCAATTCACATGTTCTTTCCTCTGCAGCCCCTATTCTGCTGGTGAGCTCATCCACTGAGCTTTGGACTTTGGTTGCTGGAGTTTTTAGTTCTAAAATTTCCATTTAGCTCTTCTTTATATTTTCTTTTTCCTTGCTGACACTGTCATTGATGTTTCTGAATTGCAGGCTTCATCAGTTCTAAGTCAGGATAAAGGAGGCAAAAGAAAACCCAAGGAACCCACTGCCATGTTATTCTGGTTTCCCCTTCATGTTAGCATTTCTGATAAAAGGTGTGGTCCTGGCACCACCTCACCCCCTGGCTGAAGTATCACTGTATGTCACGGGGACACAGGAGCTATCGGAAAGGAAACAAGTGCTTCTGTGCAGTGCTGCTCATTCTACGGTCATGAGCACAGCAGTGCATCTCAGTAAGGAGGGCTCCGGCTTTGAACCATCCCCACAGAGAACTGAAGATCTGGGAGTCCCACGTGCAGAATCCATCAGTGGGGCAAATTCTGACTTGGCAGTGATGTAGAACATACTATTACAGTTCTTCCAAGAGACAAAGACAAGCTACTGCCTAGAGACCAAGAGCATTGCCAGTGGGTCAGACACTTTGATAAGCTTCTATCTTACCCTGGCCTGAAATTCCGTTCCTGTCCACCTCCAAACAGCATAGGGTACAGAGGGGTAAGTTCACCAAGTCCACGGACGTAAAGTGCTCCAATCCTGGGACCATAGAACTGAAAGGAAAGGTTAGTCATTTCTTCAACAAGAACCTTCTGAGTTCCTACTCTGTACACGTGCTGAGTGCTTAGGGGCACCCAGAGAAATCCTCTGTACCGTACACGCCCCAGTCACCATTCTGGATGTGCTGGAGGCAAAAAAGCCTTCGGGGTTCAGGGCAGAGCTCTGGACTCCTGTTCCCAGCCCGGTGGCAACAGAGCTTGACCGCACACCACAGAACAGAATTCGTAAAAGGAGAGGGGCTGGGACTAGCGAATGCCAACGGCTTTTCCTGGGTGGGACTCCACGTTTTCAAAATGACATTTTGCAAAAACCAGTTAAGTGCCACAGTGTCAGGTCAGCACATACCCCACTTCAGAAACTAGCTGAGCGCCGTGCTTCAAGAGAGAGGACTAAACAGATTTCAGGTTGTAGCCAGCTGCCAGAAAGATGAGCAAGGCCTCAGAAGGGCCTTCGCTGCTAATGTTGCTCTCTTCCACCTTAAAGAGAAGAGCCAAACCTCTCTCTGCGTTAATCAAGTTCAAGAAAGCAACATCTTGACCCCCACATCTTCCGTGCCTGGGGTGGGGGGCTATGCGTGGGCTGACGAGGGGTCAGCAGGCACTCTCTGCACACTGCAGAGAACACGCACTGTCTGGATAAAGCCACCTGCCTTAGGTCTCACTGGGGCCTCAGTACCCTCCCTATCTGGCCGGCCCCCACCTGCCCCAGGGAGGGGTGCCCCGTTCTCCCCACTGTGCCGCTCATGAGACGCATCCAGCTGCTGCTGGCCTCCCTTCTTTAGCGCCTGCAGGCGGGGCTGCAGGCTGCTTCACCACAGCCCCTGGGTGCCCTGCTGTGGGCCCTGCTCTAGGGGAGCCTCGAGGTCATGGAGGGAAGGAGGCCTCTGTGGACGCACCTTGTGCCCCACGATGGTCAGGAAGTCCACGCCCAGATCCTCCACGTCCACGCGCCGTTTCCCCAAGGCCTGCGCGGCGTCTGTGTGCAGCAGAATGACGGGCAGCCCGGAAGCTGCCCGCTTCTGGTTCAGGGCTTTAATTTGCTGACTGATGGCAGCAATGGGCTGGAGGAGGGAAGAAGAAACAGCTGAGTGTGTTGCTTTGATTTCATGAAAACTGAATGAAAGAAATACGGAGTCATTAAGCGTGGGGGGTATGCTTAGGAGTCCCCCGGGCTTACACCAATGGGTTAACAAGGCATAGAGAAATAAAAAGCCATAGGATGCTCACACCCAAGTTTGGGTAAACATGATTGGCATCCCAAGAAGAGGATGGTGCAAAGGCACCCCAAGAAGAGGGGGGTGCCGAACCCCAAAGATAGAGAGGGATGGGCAAAGGCCCAAGATAGGAAGGGCTGCAAAGGCTCCCAAGACAAAGGTACATGAGATAAGCAAGACCAGGCAGGCAGGGCAAAAGGGCCGATTTAGTCCTGTAGCAGAGAAGCCGCCTTCCCAGGAGAATGGGGCCAGGGGAGGCAATACAAGTAAACTGGACCATAGACCCCTGGGCTGTAGGCAAAGCAGCCCAGGGCGGGGATGGTTAACAAAAGAAAAGGTGCCTTGTTAACCTTGAGGTGATCTCCCCTGTCTGTCTTCTCCCCTAGGCGAGTTAAGAGAAACAGACACGGAGCCTCCTATCTGCCCATCTGCCCGGCGCCTCGATTTTGTTTTATATTGACCCAAATCCCAAACACTGTGTATCTTCAAAAACCTCTTTCCCTCATGCCCATAAGGTGATGTTCACAGTCTCCCTGTCTCTTGGTGCACGCCCATCACGTGTGTAAGCCTTCTGGTCTTCATAAATACAAGGCAAGGACCCTTATTCCAGGCTCTTGTCTTTTCCTGGACGTTAGCCATCTCTCTCTCCTATTTCTTAATCCTGAGTCCCACTCTCTTGCTAAGACAAGAGAGAACTTTAGACCCAGAGTCTAAGACAATTAAGAAGGACAGGTGAGGGAAAAAAAAAAGAAAAAGAGGAAGAGGAAGAGGCCCAGGTGTGGTGCATGAGAATATCAAGCAGAGTGTGGGCTCCCTTCATCCCTCACTACATTTTCTTTTTTTTTTTTTTTAAATGTTTTATTTCTAGGAGAGAGAGAGAGAGAGACAGCGTGAGCAGGGGAGGGTCAGAGAGAGAGGGAGTCACAGACTGAAACAGGCTCCAGGCTCTGAGCTGTCAGCACAGAGCCCAACGCGGGGCCCGAACCCATGAACCGCGAGATCATGACCTAAGCGAAAGTTGGACGCTCAACCGACGAAGCCACCCAGGCGCCCCCCTCACTACATTTTCTTAAAAGGCTAAATAACTTACCATGATGACCCCAGTCTCATTATTGGCCAGCATGATAGTCACAAGACACGTGGCTGGGCGGACAGCGGCCAGGATGTCCTCAACCTCCACCTGCCCATTCACCTTGGACACAGGCACAAAGGTGACCGCTGAGTAAAAAACACAAGGACCGAGGTTAATCTTATAAAATAATCTCTTTTGAAAGTTCATGTAGATACAGCTTAACAAAAGTATTTCCACATTAAAAAGTAATTGATTGTAGAAGTCCCAAAAACAATAAAGAAGGAATATAAGTCACCCATTATCACAGTGCCCAGAAGAAGCCAACCTGAACACTCCTTAACACAGCTTCCGCTGCTTAGTGTGTTCCGTGGACCACACTTCGTTCATGAGGGCATCTTTTTAACTTCTATTTTTTTAAGTTTACCCATTTATTTTTGAGAGAGACAGAGATGGAGATGGAGACAGGGAAAGAGAGAATCCCAAGCAGGTGCCTCTCTGTCAGCTCAGAGAGTGATGTGGGGCTTGAACTCACGAAACATGACATCATGACCTGAGCCGAAAGCGAGTCAGACACTTAACCAGCCACCCAGATGCCCCAAGAGCATCCTTAAAAAAAAAAAAAAATTTTAGGGGCGCCTGGGTGGCTCAGTCAAGTGTCTGACTCTTGGTTTTGGTCATGATCATGATCTCACGGTTCGTGGGACTGAGCTCTGCGCTGAGTGTGGAGCCTATTTGGGATTCTCTCTCTCCTCCTCTCTCTGCCCCTCCCCTGCTCACACATGCACGCTCTCTCTCTCAAAAAATATTTTTTTTTAAACTTTAATTCCAGTATAACTAACCTATAGTGTTATGTTAGTGGCAGGTGTACAGTACAGTGACTCAACAATCCTATAAGTTACTCAGTGCTCATCACTGTAAGTGTGCTCATTAATCCCCTTCACCTATTTCACCACCCCCTCCCCACCCACCTGCCTGCCGGTAACCACGAGTGAGTTCTCTATAGTTAAGAGTCTGGTTTTTGGTTTGTCTTTTTTGTTTGTTTTCGTTCCTGAATTGCACGTATGAGTGAAATCATATTGTATTTGTCTTTCTCTGTGTAACTTGTTTCATCCAGCATTACATTTTCTAGATCCATCCATGTGGTTGCAAGTGGCAAGATTTCATTATTTTTTATGGCTGAGTAATATTCCATGGTGTGTATATACACATCCACGTCATCCATCTCTCGGTGGGCACTTGGGCTGCTTGCACTTCTTGGGTATCGTAAATAATGCTACAATAAACACAGGAGTGCTTTTATCTTTTCGAATTAGTGTCTTCATGTTCTGTGGGTAAATACCCAGTGGTGTTGATTACTGAATTATATGGTGATTCTATTTTTACTTTTTTGAGGAATTCCATATCGTTTCGCACAGTGGCTACGTTTGTTTGCATTCCCACCATCAGTGCATGGGTGTTCCTTTCTCTCCACATCCTTGCCAACACGTTTCTGTGATTTTTAATTTTAGCCATTCTGACAGGTGTGAGGCGATATCTCATTGAGGTTTTGATTTCATTTCCCTGATTATTAGTGATACTGGGCATCTTTTCATGGGTCGGCCATCTGGAGATCTGCTTTGGAGAAAGGTCTCTCCATGACTTCTGCCATGTTTTAATTGGATTTTTTGATTTTTCGATGTTAAGTTGTATAAGTTCTTTATGTATTTTGATTACCAACCCTTTACTGGATAGGTCATTTGCAAATATTTTCTCCCATTCAGCAGGTTGTCTTGTTTTACTGATTATTTCCATCACTGTGCAGAACTTTTTGATTTTGATGTCATCCCAGCAGTTTATTTTTGCTTTTGTTTCCCTTGCTTCAGAAACATATATTGAAAGAAGTTGCTATAGCTGATGTCAAAGAAGTTACTGCGTGTGCTCTCTTCTAGGAATTTTATGGTTTCAGGTCTCTCATTTAGGTCTTACATCCATTTTGAGTTTATTTTTGTGTTTGGTGTAAGAAAGTGGCCAGTGTCATTCTTTTGCTTGTAGCTGTCCAGATTTCCCAACACCATTTGGTGAAGAATGTCTTTTTCACATTGCATATTCTTTCCTCCTTTGTCAAACACTAATTGACAACATAACTGTGGGTTGATTTCTTTAATGGGTTTCCTATTCCATTCCATTGACCTATGTGTCTATTTTGTACCTGTACCATATCGTTTTAATTACTACAGCTTTGTAGTAGATCTTGAAATCTGGGACTGTGTTACCTTCAGTTTTGTTCTAATTTTTCCAAATTGCTTTGGCTAGTTGAGGTCTTTTTGTGATACCATACAGATTTTAGGATTGTTTGTTCTACTTTTTTTTTTTTTAATTTTTTTAATATTTGTTTATTTCTGAGACAAAAAGACAGTGTGAGCAGGGGAGGGTCAGAGAGAGAGGGAGACACGGAATCTGAAGCAGGCTCCAGGCTCTGAGCTAGCTGTCAGCACAGAGCCCGACGTGGGGCTCGAACCCACAAACCATGAGATCATGACCTGAGCCGAAGTTGGACACTCAACTGACTGAGCCCCCCAGGTGCCCCTGTTTGTTCTACTTCTTGAAAAATGCTTTGGTATTTTGATAGGGGCTGCATGAAATGTGTAGACTGTTTTGGGTAGTATGGACATTTAAGGAATATTTGTTTTCCCAATTCATGAGCATGGAATATATTTCCATTTGTGTCATCTTTGATTTCTTTCATCAATGGTTTATGGTTTTCAGAGTATAGGTCTTTCACCTCTTCAGTTATTCCTAGGTATCCTATTGTTTTTGTGCAACTGTAAATGAGACTGTTTTCTTAATTTCTCTTTCTACTACTTCATTATTAGCATATAGAAATGCTATAGGTTTCTGTATATTGATTTGTATCCTGTGACCTTACTGAATTCATTTATCATTTCTGGCAGTTTTTTTGGTGAAGTTCTTAGTGTTTTCTATATAGAGTATCCAGTCAACTGCAAATAGTGAAAACTTTTACTTCTTGCTTACCAATTTGGATGCCTTTTCTTTCTTTTTCTTATCTGAGTGCTGCGGCTATGACTTCCAGTACTGTGTTGAATAAAAGCGGTGTGAATGGACATCCTTGTCTCATTCCTGATCTTATGAGGAAAGCCCTCAGTTTTTCACTGTTGAGTATGTTGTTAGCTGTGGGTCTTGTATATTATGTTGAGGTATGTTCCCTCTAAACCTACTTTGTTGAGGGCTTTTATCATGAATGTCTGGTGTGCTTTGTCAAATGCTTGTTCTGCATCTATTAAAATGATCATATAGTTTTTATCCTTTCTCTTTTTGATGTAATGTATCATGCTGATTGATTTGTGAATATTGAACCACCTTGGATCTCAGGAATAAATTCCATTGGATTGTGGTGAATGATTTTCTTAATTGTATTGTTGGATTGGGTTTGCTAATATCTTGTTGAGGATTTTTGCTCTATGTTCATTAGAGATATTGGCGTGTAGTTCTCTTTTTTTGTAGTGTCTTTATCTGGTTTTGGTATCAGGGTAATCCTTCTTCTGTTTTTTGGAATAGTTTGAGAGGGATAGGTATTAACTCTTCTTTAAATGTTTGGTAGGAATTCACCTGTGAAGCCATCTGGCTTCACTTTTGTTTGTTGGGAGTTTTTTGATGACTGATTCAATGTCATCGCTGGTCACTGGTCTGTTCAAATCTTCTACTTCTTCCTGATTCAGTTTTAGGAGGCTGTATGTTTCTGGGAATTTACCCATCCCTCTTAAGTTGTCCAATTTATTGGCATATACTGTTTCAAATAATATTCATAATACTCTCTTATAATCTTCTGTGTTTCTGTAACGTTGGTTGCTATTTCTCCTTTTATTTGTGACTTTGTGGGAGGTTAGTTTTTATTTTTATGGGTCTGGTTGGAAAAGATGCATGGTATGACTTCAGTCTTTCTGATTTTGTTGAGACTTGTGTTGTGGCCTAACGTGATCTATTCTGAAGAATGCTCCATGCGTACTTGAAAGGAATGTGTATTCTGCTGTTTTAGGATGGAATGTTCTGAATATATCTGTTAGATCCATCTGGTCCAATTTGTCATTCAAAGCCACAATCTCCTTGCTGATTTTTGTCTGGATAATCTATCCATTGAAGTAAGTTGGTTGTTATATCCCCCTACTATTATTATATTACTATCAATTACTTCCTTTGTTGTTAGCTTCTTTAGGTATTTGGATGCTCCCACAGTGGGTGCATAAATATTTACAATTGTTATATCTTCTTGTTGGATTATTCCCTGTGTGATTATTTAGTGTCCTTCTTTGTTTCTTGTTATAGTTGTTGTTTTGAAGTCTATTTTTTGGGGGGGCACCTGGGTGGCTCAGTAGGTTGAGCATCTGATTCTCTGATATCAGCTCAGGTCATGATCCATGTGGGACTGAGCCCCATGTTGAGTTCTGTGCTGAGCATGAAGCCTGCTTGAAATTCTCCTTCTCTCTCTCTCTCCTCCCCCACTCCCCCCGCTCATGCTCACTCTCTAAAAAAAATTAATTAAATAAACTAAAAACCAAAATAAACAAAGTCTATTTTGTCTGATAAGAGTATTGCTACCCTGGCTTTCTTTTCATTCCCATTTGCATGACAGATGCTTTCCCATCCTTCCCTTTCAATATGCACTTGTCTTTAGGTCTAAAATGAGTTTCTTGGAGGCAGCATACAGATGTATTTGTTTGTTGTATGCATTCCATCACCCTATGTCTTTTGATTAGAGCATTTGTTCTATTTACATTCAAAGTATTAATGTTAGGTATGTATTTATTGCTATTTTGTTACTTGTTTGTTTTTGCAGTTCTCTTGTTCTTTTTTTTCTCTTGTTTTCCTGCTTTCAAGGTTTGCTGGCTTTCTTTAGTGATATACTTGGAGTCCTTTCCCTTTATTTTTGCATATCTGTTACTGGTTTTTGATGTGTGGTTACCATTAAGTTTAAATATAACATCTTAAGCATACAGCAGTCTGTATAAGGTTGATTCTAAAATCACTAAATTTGGGGGGCACCTAGGTGGCTCAGTTGGCTAAAGATCTGACTTTTGATTTTGGCTCAGGTCATGATCTCATGGTTTGTGAGTTCGAGCCCCATGTCAGGCTCCATGCTGACAGCATGGAACCTGCTTGAGATTCTCTCTCTGCCTTCTCTCCCTGTTCGCATGCTCTTTCTCTCTCTCTCAAAATAAATAAACTTTTAAAAATAAATTTAAAAAAAAATCACTAAATTTTCACTCCTCCCCCCCCCCCCCCCTTTGGG
>NW_027527429.1:2747028-2750329 GCF_008692635.1 Crocuta crocuta
CCCCCCCCCCCCCCCCCCCCATTTTAGGTGTATGGTGTCATACTTTACATCCTTTTATTTTGTGAATCTTTTGGCAGATTTTTAAAATTAAGATAGACTTAAGTTTACTGTTTTTGTGCTTCCTATTTTTCTTACTCCTACTTATGGTCTTTCCTTTCTACTCGGAGAGTCCCCTTTAACATTTTTTTGTAAGGTTGGTTTCGTGGTCAGGAATTCTTTTAACGTTTGTTTGTCTGAGAAATGATCTCGCCTTCTATTCCAAATGATAGCCTTGCTGGATAGAGTATTCTTGGCTGCAGTTTTTTTCCCTTCAGCACTTTGAATAGATCATGCCACTCACTCCCTTCTGGCCTGCAAAGCTTCTGCTGAAAAATCAGCTGATAGACTTATGGGGTTTCTTTTCTCTTGCTGCTTTTACAACTCCCTCTTTATCACTACTTCTTGCCATTTTAATTACTACATATCTTGGTGTGGATTTCCTTGGGTTGATTCTGTTGGAGGCTCTCAGGGCCTCCTGGATCCGGATTTCTGTTTCCTTCCCCAGATTGGGGACATTTTCAGCTATTATTTCTTCAAATACATTTTCTGTCCTTTTTGCTCTTTCTCCTTCTAGGATCCCTGTGATGCAAATAATATTACTCTTGATGGTGTCACTGAGTTTCCTTCAACTATTTTCCTTTTCTAGAAAGAGAGCACAAGTGGGGGAGAGGGGCAGAGGGAGAGAATCTCAAGAAGGCTCCTTGGTGAGCATGGATGCAGAGTTCAATCCCACAACCCTGGGGTCATGATCTGAGCCGAAATCTAGAGTAGGACACAGCTGACTGAGCTGCCCGGGTGCCACACATTTTTTATTATTCTGTTTTTTTCTCACCTGCTCAGCTTGATTGATTTACATTACTCTGTCCTCCAGGTGGCTGATCCATTCTTCTTATTCCTCTACTATCCTATTTATTCCTTCTTATGTGTTTTTAATTTCAGTTATTGAATTCCCCATTTCTGTTTGGTTCTTTTTATGTATTCTGTTTCTTCATTGAGAGTCTCACTGAGGTCTCCCTTCTTTTCTCAAGTCCAGTGAATAATATCTTCATGATCATTGCTTTAAAATCTCAATTGGTCATATTATTTACCTCCATTTCACTTAGCTCCCTTGCTGTGATTTTGTCCTGGTCTTTCATTCGGGACATATTCCTCTGTGTCATTTTGTCTAACTCTCTGCATCTGCTTCTCTATGTTAGGCAAGTCAGGTATGACTCCCGCTCTTGAAAGTGGTGGCCTTATGAAGAGGTCCCAGCTGTGCAGTGTCCCCTGTTGACCAGGACCTGGAGCTTTAGAGGTAGCGCCTGTGTGTGTTGTGTTTGTCTTATTGCTGTGGTGTTTGCCTTCAGTCCCGTTGTCCACAATGGCTGTCTTTGCCTGTTGTGGGCAGAGTTTGGTCCCTGTGTTCTTAGTGGGTGAGTCTGCAGGAAAATGCAAGGGTGGGACATGCAGTCCCAGCAAGGTCCGGACCAGTGCCCTGCAGGAAGGGGCCTGCAGCTGCCTGGGAAAACTGCCCAGGCCAGGATGGAGAGTGTGGGGGCAGGGCACGCTGTCAGCAAGCTAGGTGGAGCGTGGCACTGCACTGGTTTCCACCAGTGTGCACGTGTCTAGGCTGAGGTGTGAAGTAGGGAAATGGCACCCACCAGCTTCCGTTGCTCGTGGAGAAGTCTCCCAAAGATCCTTGCCTCTCTAGCACACACTCTGAGATTAATTAATAAATCTCCTTCCCATATACCCAAGGCATTTCTCAAACTGCTGTTTCCATGCTATATCTCCTTGGGGCTGTTTGTTGTGCTGTCTCTGTAATGCGGGGCCTCCATTTCCTCTCGGTCTTCCAGCTCTTTCGGAGCCGAGCCTGCTGATTTTTAAAGTTCTAGGTGTTAAGCCCCACTGATTGTAAGAACTTGTGAAGTTAGTCCCCTCTGGATTTCAAAGCCAATGTTACTCATCTTCCCAGTGTAGGTCCCCCATGCCTGGGGTTCCTGGTGTGGGGTCTGCTCCTCTTCCCTGTCTGAGCCCATGGTATCCCTCCCCCTGTGGACTGTCCCACAGCTCCATTTGGCTCCCACCCTTCCTACTCTCTTCAGTGTGGCCTCTTTGTTATGTTTAGCTGGAGAGAGTCTGTTCTGCCAGTCTTCAGGTCATTTTCTGGGTTATTTACACTGATGTGGACATTATCTAGGTGTTCCACAGGACGAGGTGAGCCTAGGATCTTCTAACTCTATCTTCATGAGAGCATCTTGATGTACCAAGTACTTAACCTTCACTCACTTAACACTCAGCCGACATTTGTTAAGCACCTACTATGTTCTTGGTACTGTCCACAGCTCTTATAATCTGTTTGCTTCAGATGGATAATATTAGGGAAGGTGAATAAATCAAGATTTTGGTTCAAACTGGTGTAAGACAATGCATCCACTCTCCCCTCAAGGTCCCACTGAAATGAGAAAACAGGTATTTTCTAAATTAGGGGTATCACTTGTGGACAAGGAATTTTGAGGAATTCTCAGAATATACAAAGATGATGGCATTAAAAGGAATAGGGGAAAAATCCCCACTCAGAACAGTAACAGGCAAAAACTACAAAAGATCTAGTGATTATCCAAGTGGAGAGTACAGGGTGTGGGGTTGGGGGCCGCCTGCTGAGGTAGACAGAGGGCTGGGCGCTGCTGGCCTAGCGCCCCCACCACATGCCCAGCACGTGCTGGCTGTGACTGTGTCAGTTAAGTGGCTGACTCCTGATTTTGGCTCAGGTCATGATCTCACAGTTCATGAGTTTGAGCCCTGTGCCAGGCTCTGCATTGACAGTGTGGAACCTGCTTGGGATGGTCTCTCTCCCTCTCTCTCTGGCCCTCCCCCCGTCAAAAATAAACAAATATTAAAAAAAAATAAAAGAAAGTAGTGCATCTAGGTAAGACCATAAAGAGAAAAACTCTCTTACTAGTCCAACAGGAAAATCAATAAAAAGGCTTCATAGTCAAGGAGTTTCACTGCATTATGTCCTTTATCTTATGATAAAAATACTTTCACATGATTCACCTTCAGGTTTCCAAGTAGGCGGAAAAAGGCTAAGAAGCCACTCTGTTTAAAGGACAGCATTTACGCTGACGGTCTTGGGGGAAGAAAAGGCTCTTAGTTTTAAAAAGTCCGTGGTCTGCGCCCTGTGTCTTAAAACTTTGTATCACAGGGAAAGGGAAGGGTGGCAAGGGCCGCTGTTACTGGCTGGCTGAGGTCCCCCACCCCTCTGCCCGCCTGGCTAGTGGTG
>NW_027527429.1:2750617-2752394 GCF_008692635.1 Crocuta crocuta
TCCCCCACACCCTCACCCCTCCCCCCGCCCCTCCCACCACACTCTCTGCGTTGCGGTGAAGTTGTGCGGCAAGAGCATTTATTCTTGTGTTCACCCCTGAAGCTGAGGTCTATTTGGCCCTTGTGCTTCACATCAGAGGAAGTGGAAGCCAAGATTTAATTATTAACATCGGAGTGGAGAGCGCTGCTTAGCATGGACAGGCATACGATTTCACTATGTCCGTATTTGTTATACACAAGAATCTGAAGTGTCTTTCGTTAAATCAGATGACTAGCCCTACCCGTCAATTACCCAGTTTTTCCTTAAGGGAGAACCTGGCAGCAGGTACAGTTTACAGATCACCCCCACGTGGGAACAGGCTGCGTGGCCCCCGCACCTGAGGGCCACAGGCAGGGGTGTCTGGGATTCAGAAGGTCCCAGGGGNTCAGGTAGTGGAGGTAAGCAGAGCTGCCCCGCGGGAGTCCCGCCAGGCTGGTCACTCACCGGCCACCTGCTCTTTCACCAGGTGCTCCAGGGGCAGGCGGATGGAGTCGTGTTCCACGGTGCAGGTGACCAGGTGGGGCGTGGCCCCGATGCCCTCTGCGGTGCGGGTGCGCTGGAAGTGTTGCACCACAGAATGGATCACCCAGTTGTTTGACTGCGGAGGGACAGCACAAAGAGCATTCGTAAGACTGGCGCTTGGGGAGGACCAGGAGGCGCTTGGGGAGGACCAGGAGGCACTTTCTCTCATTTCATTTGCCTTGTGGCTAACACTTAAAAAAAACAAAAAACAAAAAAACAGTCCCAAAGAAGTTCAACGTCTGCATCGCACCTTTTGAACGCCCAACCACAAAGATTTGGGGTTTCAAACTTTCAAAAATGTCAGAATTCATTCCCAGTCAATTATGCCTGTCTTGTTAAAGCAATGTTACAGATTTTTACATTTTATAAATCTACCAAAAAAGGAATATTGGACCCAGGTACCCAGGGCTGATGGGAATGTAGTCTGGCATATTAAGGGCCATTTTATATCTATCAAATGAGCCCTCTGACCCAGAACATCTGCTTCTTGGACTTGATCCCATTGCTACACCTGCATAAAGCAAAATGATGTGCAAAGGTCATTCCTAAGGGTTAGTCCTGAAACAGCTCGACCTGGGATAGCCCTTCGGCGCCCACCAGTAAGAAAGCTTGGTGACTACGTCATGCAACAGTGTTCGCTATATACCAACGTGTGAACACCAAGGGATCCCTTTATGCGCAGATCCCAAAAGATCTCAGATAAATATACTTGCTGCATAATAGTAGTTTTAAAAAGGCAGCAGACATTATACACAGTATCCTACCCAATTTGTATCAAAAAGGGGAAATACAAACACATTTGTTTAAATATGCAAAAATATGCTTGAAAAGGTAAAAAAAAAAAGGAAGGAGATAAGAATATATAAATCCTGGGGCGCCTGGGTGGCTCAGTGGGTTGAGCGTCTGACTTCGGGTCAGATCATGATTTCATGGTTGGTGAGTTCCAGCCCCACATCAGGCTCTCTGATGTCAGCATGGAGGCTGCTTTGGATCCTCTGTCTCCCTCTCTCTCTGCCCCTCCCTTGCTCACGTGCTCTCCCTCCCCTCTCTCTCGAAAATAAATTAACATCTTTTAAAAAAAAGATGTATAGGGGCGCCTGGGTGGTTCAGTTGGTTAAGCGTCTGACTTTAGCTCAGGTCATGATCTCACGGTTCATGGGTTTGAGCCCCGTATCAGGCTCTGTGCTGACAGCTTGGAGCCTGGAGCCTGTTTTGG
>NW_027527429.1:2755076-2766804 GCF_008692635.1 Crocuta crocuta
CCACAGGCAGGCGTGTCTGAGATTCAGCAGGTCCCAGGGGCGGCTTCCTCCACCCGGAATCAGGTAGTGGAGGTAAGCAGAGCTGCCCCGCGGGAGTCCCGCCAGGCTGGTCACTCACCGGCCACCTGCTCTTTCACCAGGTGCTCCAGGGGCAGGCGGATGGAGTCGTGTTCCACGGTGCAGGTGACCAGGTGGGGCGTGGCCCCGATGCCCTCTGCGGTGCGGGTGCGCTGGAAGTGTTGCACCACAGAATGGATCACCCAGTTGTTTGACTGCGGAGGGACAGCACAAAGAGCATTCGTAAGACTGGCGCTTGGGGAGGACCAGGAGGCGCTTGGGGAGGACCAGGAGGCACTTTCTCTCATTTCATTTGCCTTGTGGCTAACACTTAAAAAAAACAAAAAACAAAAAAACAGTCCCAAAGAAGTTCAACGTCTGCATCGCACCTTTTGAACGCCCAACCACAAAGATTTGGGGTTTCAAACTTTCAAAAATGTCAGAATTCATTCCCAGTCAATTATGCCTGTCTTGTTAAAGCAATGTTACAGATTTTTACATTTTATAAATCTACCAAAAAAGGAATATTGGACCCAGGTACCCAGGGCTGATGGGAATGTAGTCTGGCATATTAAGGGCCATTTTATATCTATCAAATGAGCCCTCTGACCCAGAACATCTGCTTCTTGGACTTGATCCCATTGCTACACCTGCATAAAGCAAAATGATGTGCAAAGGTCATTCCTAAGGGTTAGTCCTGAAACAGCTCGACCTGGGATAGCCCTTCGGCGCCCACCAGTAAGAAAGCTTGGTGACTACGTCATGCAACAGTGTTCGCTATATACCAACGTGTGAACACCAAGGGATCCCTTTATGCGCAGATCCCAAAAGATCTCAGATAAATATACTTGCTGCATAATAGTAGTTTTAAAAAGGCAGCAGACATTATACACAGTATCCTACCCAATTTGTATCAAAAAGGGGAAATACAAACACATTTGTTTAAATATGCAAAAATATGCTTGAAAAGGTAAAAAAAAAAAGGAAGGAGATAAGAATATATAAATCCTGGGGCGCCTGGGTGGCTCAGTGGGTTGAGCGTCTGACTTCGGGTCAGATCATGATTTCATGGTTGGTGAGTTCCAGCCCCACATCAGGCTCTCTGATGTCAGCATGGAGGCTGCTTTGGATCCTCTGTCTCCCTCTCTCTCTGCCCCTCCCTTGCTCACGTGCTCTCCCTCCCCTCTCTCTCGAAAATAAATTAACATCTTTTAAAAAAAAGATGTATAGGGGCGCCTGGGTGGTTCAGTTGGTTAAGCGTCTGACTTTAGCTCAGGTCATGATCTCACGGTTCATGGGTTTGAGCCCCGTATCAGGCTCTGTGCTGACAGCTTGGAGCCTGGAGCCTGTTTTGGATTCTATATCTCCCTCTCTCTCTGACCCTCCCCTGTTCATGCTGTCTCTAACTCCTTCAGAAATAAATAAAACATTAAAAATAATTTTTAAAAATAGGATATATAAATCAACGTACTTACTTGCTTTTAATGCACAGACCCTCCTTGGAAGATACTAGGAAACTAACAATATTGGCTTCCTGTATCCAGAGAGGATAAATGAAGGGTTCCGAATAGAAGATTTTAAAACAACAAAACAAAACTTTTCTCACAAAAAAAGTGTGTAAAATATAAATAGAAGTTCAGGACCACCTGGAGGGCTCAGTCAGTTGAGTGTCTAACTCTTGACTCCGGCTCAGGTCATGATCTTACCAATTTGTGAGATCGAGCCCTGCATCAAGCTCTGTGCTGATAGCATGGAGCCTGCTTTGGGATTCTCTCTCTCTCTCTCTGCCTCTCCTTAGCTTGTTCTCTCTCTCTCTTGCAAAATAAATACACTTTTAAAAAAAAAAAAAAAAGATCTTTTTTAAAAAAAGGTCTTACAAATTCTTTTTTATTAGATTTACTTCCTACGTGTTTGATATTTTCCGTGCTCTGGTAAACACCTGAAGCCGCTATGGAAGCGTGAAGATGGATGCAAAGGAAGATGGACACCCTAATGCCCAGCAACCCTTTGTCCAGGAATTTGGTACTGATGCTTAGTAATGTGGCTCGACGGCCCCCGCCAGCTTTGGCCAAATGACCACCTTGACAAGACGAAGGCAGCTGACGCCACGCACCAGGCCCCTCCCCACCCTGCCCGGGTCCCGCATTCTCCTGTAAAGCCCCTTGGCCTTCCTCCCGGGGGGGTCTGCACGGTGGAAGGCCCCCACCTGTTGCGGCCTCCTTCGCCTGGCAGAGTGAGAGAACTCTGTCCCTCTTCGTCCCCAGCCTATGTGTCACAGAGGCTGATTTTCCACCACATACCTGCTTGTGGCCAGAACATAAAAACACCATTGATTTTTGTATCTAAAAACTGCTAAATGTTCTCATTAGCGCTAGTAATCTAGCTGCAGATTCTCCTGGGTTTTCCTTTCTTTTTTTAAAGCTTATTTATTTTGAGAGTGAGAGCGTGAGGAGGGGAGGGGCAGAGAGAGAAGGAGAGGGAGAGAGGGAATCCCAGTGCTTAACCGACACTTAACCCAGGCAGCCCTCCCCCGGGTTTCCTGGGTGGACAGTCCCATCACCTGCAGGTGACGGTCATGCCTTCCCTCCCAGAAAGGAAGCATGACAGTGAGCGTTACTGGGAAGCCTTGATGCTGTCACACTGTCTCTGAGTCACACTGTCTCTGAATCCTCCTATCAGTTTACAAGTACATGGGGCGCCTGGGAGGCTCAATCAGTCCAGTGTCTGACTTTGACTCAAGTTGTCTTCCCACGGCTCATGAGTTCGAGCCTGGCGTCGGGCTCTGTGCTGACAGCTCGGAGCCTGGAGCTGCTTGGGATTCTGTGTCTCCCTCTCCCTCTGACCCTCCCCTGCTCACACACTGTCTGTCTCTCTCTCAAATATAAATAAGTATTAAAAAATGTAAATAAAAATAAATAAAAATAAAAATGCATCTGAAATGGGTCAAACATCAAAGCCTTAATAAGGCAAACAACTTAGTAGGACTTAAAAGACTAATTCCAGCACAAAACGAAGGGCAGACTCTCTTTGCTGAAATAGCGCAAAGACAGTGAATGCGCACATGATATCACAAACACCCCTCAGCCACCTGGGGTTCACTTCGAGGACAGACACCAGCTAGTTCAAGCTGAACTGCAAAACACCACGACCAAGGATCAGTCTCTTTTTAAAGGAATAATACCAGGAGGGAGTCAGGTTTCATTGCTTCACGTAACTTACAGCACAAAGACGGTGAGCCTGTCTCAAGACTTTACCTCGGTGCCCCCGGAAGTGAAGATTATGTCCTGAGGTTTCCCACCTATCATCTTCGCGAGGTTGTCCCGAGCCGTGTCAATAATGTCCTTGGCCTTCTGACCTTGAGAGACCAGAACGGACACTCACCACTGTTGCTTCACCAAGTAAACACCAGCCTCAGAGAAGGAGCAGACGCGCAGCAGCGGCGCCGGGGGCACTTCTGAGACGACGCGGGTCCCGCTCGCGTGACCACAGGCCACAGCCAGGAGCAGCCGGCGCGGGGGCGGCAGCCGAGCCTCAGTGAGAACTCCGGGGACTGAGCAAGGGGCGGCACACGGGGGGACGCCCGGGGACCCTGAAGCGGCCGCGGCCGCCATCCTCCCGGCTGCTACGGGAGAGGGAAGCTGTGGGCCTCCGCCCCGCCCCCCGTTCACAAACACAGGAGGGTCAAGGGATGAAACAATTTGCTTAAGACCACGCTGCAACACGACAGAAATAAGCCGAAAGGGACCACGTGCCTCGTCAACACGAGGCCCAATGCCGCCTCGTGGGCGCGACGGAGGTGACTGCCTCAGGGATGGGCCTGCGGTCACACGGGGGCCACGCGACCAGCCTCACCAGCTGGGAGGAAAGGAGCCAGATCGCATGTGGCAGAGAGAGGAAGGGCACGCGGGAGGGGGTTCTGACCGTGTGGGTGGCTCCTCCTTAGTCTGAAGAGCAACTGTCTGCAAGGCTTGCTGACTGTTCAGCACTACCTGTAAGGGGGTGGCAGGTAACAGGCACCACGGAATCAGTCAGTTGTACATAAACAGAAATGTAAAATCATGCGGTAAAAATCAATATACAAAGTAATCCACACAACCCTTAAAAGACCATCGTATAGATTTTTAAAAATGTTTTATTTATTTTTGAGAGAGAGAGTAGAACAGAGAATCCCAAGCAGGCTCTGAGCTGTCAGTGCAGAGCTCCATGTGGGGCTCGAACCCACGAACCGTGAGATTATGACCTGAGCCGAAGTCGGACGCCAAATCCACTGAGCCACCCAGGCACCCCTACGATTTGTATTTTCAAAAAGGATCTAATGCCACCTGAAACAAAAATGAATACTGGAAGAAATTAGAATATGAAAGGTGACGGGGCGCCTGGGTGGCTCAGTCGGTAAAGCGTCCGACTTCGGCTCAGGTCATGATCTCACAGCTTCTGAGTTCAAGCCCCAGAATGGGCTTTGGACTGATCGCTCAGAGCCTGGAGCCCGTGTCCCCGTCTCCCACTGCTCCCCGTCTCCCATCACACCCTGCTCGTGCTCTCGCTCTCTCTCTCTCTCAAGAATAAAACATTAAAATTTTTTTTTAAAGAATATGAAAGGTAAGGGAATACTGTCCCTGGATTAATGTTAAATCCCTGGAGCGGGAGAGCGTCCTTGATCCTTAGGAGACCGCTCAGGTGGTTAGGATGCCTCCTGCTGGGTGTAACTTATGTTCAAATGATTCAGGAAAAAATGGGGCAGAGTATTAATACTTGATAAATGCAGGTAGAGGAAATGCAGGTTCATTATACTATGATTTTGCCTTCTCCGCAGATGTTATGTTCCAAAACAAAACTTTGGCACAAGTAGTTAAAAATGCAAACCAGACCATGACCTTTGTCTGACAGCAATGGTCCCCCCACTCCCCTCCGCTCCCCAAGGGAATAATTCAGTCTTCTCTTTTGAAAAAGTAATATCCTCAATTGAGGAAATCGGAATATGGCTGAAGATCAGGCCAGGACCTGTCATGTTCTCAGGTTTGAAGATGGCACTGTGATGGGAGAAAGCCCTTTCTCTTACAAACACACACACACACACACACACACACACATACACACACACTTCTCTTACACACACACACCTCTCTCTTACACACACACACTCACACACGTGTGCGTGGGACCCACGACAGGCAGGTACCATGCTGCCTGTAACTCCAGGGCTCATGGAAAACACGTGTAAATTTAGAAAGAAAGAGATCAAGGTCATGTGGCGATGCTGTTGGGACCTAGGAGGCAGGAGACAGATGGCTGTGCGTGTTCTCACTCTCACATGTCTGCAGTGTTTGAAGCCGTTCATGTAGCTGAACGTAAAGGGTGGCTGGAGCCTGTGACTGATGTTACATGAGACTCTGAACCCCTCTCTGGGTGCGAGAGGGAGTAAGGGACGTGGTGGCTCCCATGGCCCCTGAAAGCAACCCTCCTTCATCGGGCTGCTCCTCCCCCAGTGCCCCTCTACCTCCCCCAGCAGTGGCCCGTTTCTTCCTTCCCTTTCCCGCCTCCAGCCCTCCTAACATTCCCTCTGGAACCCTCGGCTACCAGGCTCCCAAATCTACTCTGACCAAAGTCACCGTGTGCCAAATCCAGGTCCTCACCTCCTCCCCCGGCCAGCAGCGGCTCGCAGGGGGGCTCCCTCCTCCTCCGCGCCCCTTGCTGGGCCGGGGCTCCAATTCCACACTCCAGATGGCCTTACGCCCTGGCAGGTCCTCAGGTCCTTCCTCCCTGAGCAACTCAAGACTGAATAGCGGCTCGGTGCCCGGGACACCGCTGGCTCCGCCGGGTACCCGGCGGGCATCTGAAACTACAGCTGCCCAAAGCTGAATGAGTGCTTCCTCCCCCAGACCTGCCCCTCCTACGTCAGCAGACACACGGTGGCTCCATCCTTCCGGCGGCCAGGCCCATCGCGCTTCAGCTCCTGCCTTTCTCCACCCCATTATGCAACCCATCAGCAAATCCTGTAAGGCTCTGCCATCAAAAATACCCAGAATCAGACCCACCCCCGCGCTGCCCAGCCAGAGCTGAGCCAAGGCTCTTGCTGGAATATTTTCCTAGCAGACTCCCGTGTCCACTGACCCCCACCGTGGCCCATTCTCCAAGTGGTGGCCAAAGTAACGCCCGGACAACCCGACACACTTGGCACCCTGTGCCGTAGCCTTCACCAGAACGGCGCTCGGCCCACAGTAGGCACCAACCGATGCTGCTTAAATCAGCTGTTCTCAAAGTGCGGCCTGCAGAACACTGGCCGGGGGCAGGCACTTTCAGGGTCCACAAGGTCAAAGGCAGTTTCGATGTAACAGTTAGACACTCATTCCTCCAAAGTACCTGGTGAAGCTTTCCAGAGGCTGCGAGATGTGAACAGACTGGGCACAGAAGCGGGTGGGGGTGTCACTGTCTGCTGCTTGGACGGACCTTGAGGAGACAGTCACATGTGCGACAGTGACATCCTTCTCACTAAATTTGTGCCATTTGGGAAAAGATAGTTTCTTTTTCACACACAAAAAATTAACAAGTAATGGATTTATTATTGAGTTTTTAGTGAATTCATAAATACTTAAGGCCTCTCCGCACTGCTCTCTAGAGAGGCAAATACCCGCATGCAGAGTGTGAGGGGCTGCGAGCCCAAACAGTTGGCGAGCTGCCGGGACAGCCACGTCACCGCTCTGCTCAGAGTCCCCTAGACGCTGCACGATGGTCAGATGCAAGCCGGGCGCTCACAGCGGCCTCTACAGCCCTACGTGGCACTGTCCCCTGAGCTCCTGAACCCCCAGGCCGGCCCCACAAAAACAAAGTCCTCAAAGCCTCCCACAGTCCCTTGCTCAAAACAATGGCGGTACAAGCGGCTGGTGCATGTCCTCTGCGCTCAGGCCGCTGGCTGTCGCTCTGCCACGCTCCCTCCTACAACCACAACATCTCCAGCTGGCACACAGCTCAATTATGGCCACAGTTAGAGTAAGGAAATCTCAGAGGAATGAAGAATGAAGATCTCATGTCCCAACTTGCACTGCAATTGAAAGGCCGATGCATGGCCATCGGCCCAACCTCCAGCAATGGGGTATAAGCCAGAATGGCACACACAACTTCCAAAAGTATCGCTGAAGGACTCAGGCATTGCTTTCCCCTCCCTCTTTCTTTCCTTCCCACAGGCTGGACTGCGCACGTGAGGACCTGAGCAGGAGCAGCCACCTTGACCACCGGGGGAACGGGCAGGTGGAGCGTGGGAGAATCGGGTAGAAGGAGCCAGGGTGGCGGGTATTGGCTGTGTGACCACCTGGGCCCTGGACGGTCAGAGAAATGCCCTTCCACCTATTTAAGCTACTGTTCCATGGGGGTTTCTGTCTCCCACAGCCAAATGGGACATTTTCCACGCTGGCTCACACACGGTTTTTCTTTAGGGGGTGGGTATGGGAAACAAGAAATCTTCCTGTCTTATAACACGCACTTCCCACTTGAACCACATGCTGCTGCCTGGCTCCAGGTCATCAATAAGCCCACACCATGGCTCTGACTGGGTCCAGAACGCCACTTGAGGGCTTCGGCATACTTGACGTGACCAGTCCTTGACTGATGGACACTGAGGGGATTTCCAACCTTTTGCTATTATAAGCAAGGCTGTGATAAGCATCCTGGGTATCGAAACTGTCTCTACATGTCCTTAACATCTTCCCTAAAATAAATTCTCCCACAGGAATTATTATCACATTAAATCATAATATTGTGAAGGTAATCAAACCATTCTATCATAAAGGTGATTTCCTTTCCTTCCCTTCCCCCGCCCCCCAGTTCTACCTGAGCACCAACAAGTGAATTGCAATGTATACTTTAGTTAAGGTTCTTAACAAAGAAACAAAGGCCTCAAAGACAACCTCAAAGCCAGTGACGGTCTCTATCAGGCCAAGAAGGGGAACTTCTCCTTCAAGCCTATTCTTTCTTTTTTTTAAATGTTTATTATTATTTTTGAGAGAGAAAGAGAGAAAGACATAGCATGAGTAGGGGAGAGGCAGAGAGATGGGGGGGAGACACAGAATCAGAAGCAGGCTCCAGAGTTTGAGCTGTCAGCACAGAGCCTGATGCGGGGCTCGAACTCACAGACTGTGAGATCTATGACCTGAGCCGACGTTGGATGCTTAACTGACTGAGCCGCCCAGACAGCCCCTTCAAGATTATTCTTAGACTTCTTTATAATAAATGTTTTTTCTTAGCATTTCATTGTTCTCTATATTCTCAAGTTTAATTCATCAGAAAATACAAATTTACTAGAGGAAAGCTTAGATACAAGGCAATGTCCAAAAGGTTAGCCAGAACACACATACCAAATAAACCAACACAGAAGTTAATGAATGACTAGTACCTGGTTTTGAAAAAGATTTAAGTTACCAAGCCGTGAAGCTTTTAGTAAACAAACACATATGAAAACACACAAAAGCCTGTAAACAAAGTTGTATATGGGGGCACCCGGGTGGCTCAGGTCATGATCTCATGGTTTGTGGGTTTAAGCCCTGCGTCGGGCTCTGTGCTGACAGCTCAGAGCCTGGACCTGCTTCAGATTCTGTGTCTCCCTCTTTCTCTGACCCTCCCCTGCTCACACTGTCTCTCTTTCTCAGAAAAAAAAACCCAAAAAACATTAAGTTATATATAAGTATTACTAAATCCTAGGATTTGGCAACAGTATGTTGAAAGCTTTTAGTTCATTATAATCCATATTTGTATTATCTTAATTATCTGATAAGCATTAAATTAAAAAGGCACAACTAGAGCACTATGTAAAAAACATAATGTAAGTGTGACATAACACTACTGACTTGAAGCAAATTATTTTCCACACCACCAACTTAATGATCTACATTAAAACAAGAATAAGTGAGAAATAAGAATATTTTAACAAAAGTAAAGAATTTTTAAGTAATTTTCATTTTTTAAAAAAGGCCATGATTATATGCAATCCTGATGATTTCACAAATTTTCACAAATTTTTTAAGACTCAACTAGGACAGATACCTGAAAGGGTTTTAATGGGTACTGTTATTACAAACAGCTCTTAATAAAACACCTTCTTCATCTGAGTAAGGGGGATGGGAGTGCGTGTTACAAACGAAAGATTAGCGTATCAACCGGCTCAATGAAGTCTGGACTTCTCTGGGAGTAAAAAACAAAAATCAAACAAACAAAAGACCTACCAGAAACGACATCTAAGATTTGCAGTTAACAGAAAATCTGTTCAAAACCAAGTGACCACAGGCAGTGGCCCATGTCTCCCGGACAGCCTCCGCCCACGCGTCCCCCATCTGGCAGCGTCTCCCAGGGTTACCTGCAGGGTAGGGACTGCTGGGGTTTCCCCAGGCTTCCCGCATGGCCTCGGTCATGACCTGGATGACTTCCGGCTCCAGGGGGGTGGTTGCGTTATAGTCCATATACACTTTCCTGCTGGGAAGAAAACAAAGATGTGTCTGTTAAGGAAAAGGAGAGGAATCCGGAAGCGCAGCCACCCTGTGTCATCACCTGCGTAGGAGCGAAGAGCAAGGGCAGAGGCTCCTCTGCGTGAACACCACGCGGGCGTCCACACACTGTACATGGCAACCTCCACGTCTTCATCAATTATGGAAAGGTGTGCATCATTTTCCAATAATCTGGCATTTACCAGTGTCCTTATAATCACTAGGAGACCATCCACTTAGATTTTCAAGGCCTCTTCCCACCCCTTGGTAGGATCAGTGGTCCCGGCTACAAAGGACGATCTGTCTCCTGTCCTCCAGACAGAAGCAGGGGCACCGTGCACCCACAGACAGCCACCCATTCCACCGGGCTTTCTAGCTGCATCAGTAGTTTTTCTTTCTTTCTCTGCAATTTCTGGGACCGCCGGAGGCTCAGCTGATCTGGGCGCCCATTCCTCCCCACACCCTCCCCTTTGTGCCCGACACCGGGCAGACCTGCTTCTCCCTCCCGGCTTCACTTTTCTGTGCCTCGAATGACCACGACCCCTGAACCCACTTTTCTTTTTAGGTCTTTGCTCCATCTTGACTTTTTGTGAAGCCCCCTGCGGCGGCCAGTCCCCCTCCTCCCAGCGCCCGGAGACCCCCTGCCTCCCTCTGTCCCCACGGCGCTCGGCAGCCTCCGTCCGACACACTACACTGGGTCCTTGTCTCCTCCCTGCAGTCACAATGTCAGGGGCAGAGGCGCACAGGCTCTGTCACCCACAGTGAGAGCAGCGGCCGCCACACAGGGGCTGGACTCACAACAGAGAAGCACATCTGCTGACAGGCCCTCCTATGTAAAACTCACCTGTGTAGCTTTTCACCAATATCAAACCCTTCAGACACTTTCAAAAGTAGGTACAATAGGTAATCCTGCCTAATACTATCATTTTACCTGATTTTAAAATCAGTGACGGGTTTTTAAATGTTTTATTCATTTCTGAGAGAGCGAGAGAGCGCTAGTGGAGGGGCAGAAAGGGGGGACAGAGGACCCCAAGCAGGCTCTGTGCCGTCAGCAGGAGCCGCATGCGGGGCTCCAGCTGGGGAACCAAGAGATCATGACCTGAGCCAAACGTGGCCACTAACGGAGCCACCCAAGTGCCCCTAAAATCAGTAACTGTTTAATGAAACCAATCCACATGAAAATTCAAATATAATTACCAACTGTGGCTGTTAAAAGTTTTTTAAAAAAAAGGGGGTACCTGGGGGCTCAGTCGGTTAAGCGTCCGACTTTGGCTCAGGTCATGATCTCACAGTTCATGGGTTCGAGCTCCGTGTCGGGCTCTGTGCTGACAGCTCGGAGCCTGGAGCCGCTTCAGATTCTGTGTCTCCCTCTCTCTCTGACCCTCCCCCTGCTCATGCTGCCTGTCTCTCTCTCAGAAATAAATAAAACATTAAAAAAAAAAGTTTAAAAAAAACCCAATATTTTCATGCAACATCTTGCTGTCCAAAGTCACCTGAATGGCTTAAGGCTTTGGGAAGTTTGAGCCACCGCCACTCCCACACTGGAAAAGTGCTGTCTGCTGTGACTTAAATCTGCAAGTGCCCTTAATTTGGCCCACACTTCCTATTAAGTACCCTACATTTCCTCAGGCTACTAATGTCAGCTCCGGACTGCAGCTTTCAGTCTGCCGCTGGGGTGAGCTCATTTATGGCTTGAGTTTCAGATGAACGTTTTATAGATAAATTCTGCTCTGTTATTTGCTTCTTCCTTAAAATGCTATCGCTCTCGGACGGGAAAGCTAAACTCTCACTATGTTCATAACCAAAATGTAATAAAAAGGTATTGTGAGCCTCCTCTCCGTTCAAGTTTCTCTGCAGGACTTTCTCCCACCCCACACCCCCCACCCCCCTGCTCAGTCTCCACCAAAGTGGGCTGCCTGGTGAAAGACATGGTCAGATGTAGGCCTGGACCCGAATTTTAAAGACACGCCACTACTCATACTTGGGTGGAGAGGACTACCAAACCAGAGGAAGCCCAGCCCCACAAAGGGAAAATGCAAAGCTCCAGGTGGCTGAGGCCAGCAGCCGGGGAGGCCAGGTCCCAGAGCCTACTTCCCTGCAGGGGCGCACCAGCCAGCCCTGCGGGTTCCGTCGCAGACGCCCCACTTCGCCACCGCCGCCCTCTCCTAGACTTTTACTAAAGATTCCCAACGTTGCCCTGT
>NW_027527429.1:2766942-2771135 GCF_008692635.1 Crocuta crocuta
GTGGGCGCCGCGGCCGCCTCCATCATGCCCCCGCGGGACCCCAACCGGCCGACCGCGCGAGGCGCGCCCGGGAAGCGCCTCCGGGAGCCGTGGCGGAGGGGGCGGGGCTGCGAGGCCCGGGCGGCGTCCGGATTGGCTGAGCTTTGCACTCCGGCCAATGCCTGGGGGCAGCACAGGTGGGATGCCGATTGGCTGCGGGCGGTCAGGTGACGCGTGTGCGTCACGGGGGCGTGGTCACGGAGGCGAGGAGGCGGGAGTGTGGGTTCTTCTGTATTCCACACTCGTCCGTCCCCACGGGCCCAGGGTCGGAGCCCAGGGTCAGAGCCCGGGCCGGGGCCAGCCTATCAAGTGGGCACTGTTGTCCCCATTTTACCCATGGGGAAATTGAGGTACGGTATGGACAAGCTCAGCACCGTGCCCAAGTTCACATGGACAGTGGAAGACCCAGAATTTGAAGTCAGAAATGCTTTGCCAAGAAGGTGAATTCTAACTGGCTTTTCGTAGACTTTCTCAGTTTGGCCTCCTGTTGGGATCCAGGCGTTGTCTCTTCCGGTTCTGCAAGTCTCTACATTTCTGGGTCCCTTATTTCCTTTCATTCTTGCTTGCAAAGTGGCTCATTTCTTGCGACATGCAGCCTAGCAAAGGACACATCAAAATTTAAGAAGCAAAGAGACACACAGGAGCTCAAGAACTCTCAGCAGAGGAGGAAAAGAAAGGGAAAGTAGGAAAGCATGTCCAAGAACAGATGAGCGTGTAGAGTGCAGCGGAGAGGCCGTCTGGAAAGTGTCTACCGTATACAGTAGGAGCCAGTGATGGATTTAGTAAGAGAACTTTTAGTACAGCAGTGTGGAGAAGGCAGAAAAGCGTGCAATGAGTTGACGGATGAAGGGGACATGAAAGAACAGAGAATGTTGTCAACACTTTACCAAAGTTTGAAAAGGGAAGGAGCCATAAAAAGGGGCTACAAGACTAAGGGAAATATTTTAGAGACTGAACGTGTTTATAAGCTGCAGGGAGGTAGCTAAGGAGAAAACTGAAGAGAGAAGAGGCGGAGTCCTGGAGGAGATGGGAGGGTGTGCACTTAAGAGAGAGCAAAGGTTGGGGGTACTTGAAAGGGAGGGGGCAGGTTTCCTTCTCTAGATCTGTAGGGACCCTGTATGGAAGGGTCCAGGGACAACTGGCAAGGTGATTCATCTCAAGCACTTCTTGGACCAATCAGGCAGCAGTTTCTCGTGGATATAGTGAGTGTGTAGTGGAACCAGACAAGATAGAGCCCCAGGTGGCAGATACCTAAAATGAACAGAGGACTCGCCCCCAGAGGACAGGTTGCGGAGGCTTCCATTTACCTCCTCACTCTTACTAAAAGCATGCAGCAGCCACCACTATTCCACGTGGGCCGGTCAAAACAGATGGAACGAATGACCAACAAGATGTCTTCATTACCAAGACAAGTACCCGATAAAGTCCAAACGCGTGAGGAATAGTATCTCCACGTGAAACTGAGATGATAAATACAGCCAACAGAACTCATGCCGAAGGAGAATGGTAGAGCTATCAGAATAAGTCTTCATGACAGAGGAAAGCTCTGTATGGAGAGAAGTGGCTATTAAAAAAAAAAAAAAGGTAGTTATGAAACAAACTATAAATCAAGTTATATATTTTTTATTTTTTTTAAATGTTTTATTTATGTCTAGGAGAGAGAGAGAGAGACAGTGTGAGCAGGGGAGGGTCAGAGAGAGAGGGAGTCACAGACTGAAACAGGCTCCAGGCTCTGAGCTGGCAGTCAGCACAGAGCCCGACACGGGGCTCGAACCCACGAACCGCGAGATCATGACCTAAGCGAAAGTCGGACGCTTAACCGACTAAGCCACCCAGGCACCCCTATTTTTTTATTTTTTATTTTTGAGAGACAGAGTGTGAGTAGGGGAGGGACAGAGAGATTGGGAGACACAGATTTCAAAGCAGACTCTAGGTTCAGTACTGTCAGCACAGAGCCCGGCGTGGGACTTGAGCCCACACACCACAAGATCATGACCTGAGTGGAAGTTGGTCGCTTAACCAACTGAGCCACGCAGGTGCTCCTCTAATCAAGTTTTAAAAACTCAATAGAGTTGCCAGGGTTTGGGGGGAAAGAAGGGCACGGAGGATTTTTAGGGCTGTGAAACTATTCTGAACGATACGGGCATACCTTGTTTTATTATTCTTCAATTTATTGTGCTTCTCAGATACTGGGTTTTTTGCAAATTGAAGATCCAAGCCCTCTGTGGAGGAGGTCACTGCAGATGGGGTGGGAACACAGGAGACCCAGAATGACAAGCGGAGCGCGAAGACAGGACTGAACGCCTGGCTGCGATCTTGGGGGACATCTGGAACGGATGAGGGGTTGCTTCTTAGGGCCGAGATAAGAAAGTGGTTTCCCGAGATGGAATCTACTGCTGGTGACGATGCCGTGAAGACTGCTGACGTGACCACAAAGGATTTGGAAGGTGCGTACACTGGGTTGATGAAGCAGCGGCTGGTGTGAGAGGACAGACACCAGTTTCGCAGGAATTTCTACTGTTGGGTAAAATGCCATCAAATAGCATCATGTGCCACAGAGAAATTGTTAATAAGAGGAAGTCAAGTAATGCAGCAAACTTCATTGTTGTCTTATTTTGGGGAACTGTCACAGCCACCACCCTGATCAGTCAGCGTCATGAACATCAAGGCAGGACCCTCCTCCAGCAAAAGGATCACGACTCACTGAGAGCTCAGATGATGGTTAGCATTGCTTAGCAATAAAGTATTTCTTAATATAACTTAATTTTTAATTAAGGCATGTACACTGTGTTTTTTGACATGCTGTTGCACACCTGATACACTACAGTGTCGTGGAAACAGTAACTTTTATATGCACTGAGAAACCAAAAACCATTTGACTTTCTTTATTGCGATTTGCTCTGTTGCGGTGTTCTGGAAGCAAACCTGCAATATCTTGGAGGTATGCCTGTGCTATAATAATGGATACGTTTCAGTATACGTTGTGAAAACCCATTTATCGTACACCAAGTGTGAACCTCCAAAGTAAACTATAGACTTTGGGTAATAATGACTTGTCAGTACAGGTTCATCAGTTTTGACAAATGTTGTATTTGTGGGGTGTCTGCAGTGGGAGAGGCTGTGCATGTAGGGCGCAGGGGTATATGGAAACTACTTTCAACTCGGTTTTGCTGTGAACCTAAAATTGCTCTAAAAAGTAAAATCTATTCTTAAAAAAACGTGGGGCACCTGGGTGGCTCAGTCGGTTAAGTATCCGACTTTGGGTCAGGTCATGACCTCACAGTTTGTGGGTTCGAGCCCCGCATCATGCTCTGCGCTGACAGCTCAGAGCCTGGAGCCTGCTTCCCATTCTGTCTCCCTCTCTTTGGTGCTCCCCAACTCGTGCTGTCTGTCTCTCTCAAAAACAAACATTTAAAAAAATTTTTATTTTTTTAAATAATTTTTTATAGTTTATTTTTGAGACAGAGAGAGAGAGGGTGCATGTGCACACAAGATGGGGAGGGGCAGAGAGAGAGGGAGACAGAATCTGAAAAAGGCTCCAGGCTCCGAGCTGTTAGCCCAGAGCCCGATGTGGGGCTCGAACCCACAAACTGCGAGATCATGACCTGAGCCGAAGTCGGACGCTCAACCGACTGAGCCATCCAGGTGCCCCTAAAAAATTTTTTTTTAAAACACAAGAGATGAGCTAAATAGGCTCGAAGAGCAAATTGGTAAGCTGAATGCCAGAGCATAGGAATTCTCTCCGATTATTGCTTAAAAGCATAAAGGGATAAAAAATTTGAATGAAAAGAAACATCCATCCAATACAGTGATTCTCAACTGGGAGTGGCTTTTCTGTCCAGGGGGGATTTGGCAGTGCCTGGAGGTTATTTTAGTTGTCATAATTGGAGGGCAGGCCCTTCTGGGACCTAGTGATTAGATGCCATTAATTTCCTACAACACACAGGACCGCCCCCACAACAACGAATTATCTGTCCCAAAATGGAATGGAATAGTGCTGAGGCTGAGAAACCCTGGTGTGGTTCCATTTGGGATCATATTCCCTGTCTTAAGACTTCATTCAAAATTTCTCCTAGGGGCACCTGGGTGGCTTAGTCGGTTAAGCGTCCGACTTTCGCTTAGGTCATGATCTCACGGTTCGTGGGTTCGAGCCC
>NW_027527429.1:2771142-2829849 GCF_008692635.1 Crocuta crocuta
GCTTTTGCTTTTAATGTTTTCCTGGTTTGGGAGGGAGGGAGGGAGGGGGAGAGAGAGAGAGAGAGAGAGAGAGCAAGCATTCCAAGCAGGCTCTGTGCTATCAGTGCAGAGCCTGACATGGGACTTGATCCCAAGAACCAAGAGATCATGACCTGTGCCAAAATCAAGAGTCAGACACTTGAGCCACTGAGCCACCTGGGAAAAGTCTTTTGCCAACATCTTTGCTATTTTCTCTAGATAAAGAATTTTATCTTGAATTTTTTTCTTTTGGTTCACGTATTTCTCCACCGTTTTCTCACTTGCATTGCTTCCAGTGAGAATCTGCTGTCACCCTTCTCTTTGTTCCTCTGCGTATTATGTGTCTTTATTTCCTGCTTTTAATAGTTTTGCTCTATCATTGACTTTTTTTTAAAACATTTTTTAAAGTTTATTTTGAGAGACAGAGAGAGTGGAGGAGGGGCAGAGAGAGAGAGAGAGAGGGAGAGAGAGAGAATCCCAGGAAGGCTCCGTGCCGTCAGCACAGAGCCCAACACGGGGCTCGAACCCACGAACCACGGGATCATGACCTGAGCTGAAACCAAGAGTCCGACACATAACCAACTGAGCCACCCAGGCGCCCCACTCTGTCATTGCTTTTAAGCAATTTTGGACATGACTTGGTGTAATTTTATGTCCTTGTGCTGTGGAGTTGTTGACCCTCTTGGATCTGTGGGCTTGTAGAATATATCAGTTTGGAAATGTTTCAGCTCTTATTTCAAATACGTTTCGCTTCCCTGCTCCTCTGAAGACCCCCAGTTACAAGTATATTGGGTGTGTGAAGTCGTCCTATAGCTCCGTTAAGTCTATTTTTTCTTTGCCCTAATTTCCCCCCACCTGTCCTTTATTCTGTATTGTTTTTACTGTTATACCTTCTTCAAGTTCATGAATATTTTCTTCTGCAGTATGTAACCTGTTATTTAAGCCCATCTAGTATATTTCTTCATCACAGGTATGTATTTTTTTCTGGAGGCTGCATTTGTGTCTTTTTTATATTTTCTGTATCTTGATGTGAATCATTCCTCTACCTTCTTCAACTGTTTTTTTTAATTCTCTACTAGTTCTGTCCTATTTGTCATCTTGGGTCTGTTCCTTTTGGCTGATTTCCCCCCTCGCCACGCATCTTTTCTTCTTTGCATACCTTGTGATTTTGTATTGGGCTGTAATTTTGTGTTACAGTGGGAGGCACTGAACAATTTACCTTGTTGGGTGCTGGATATATAGTTTTAATGGAAAATTTTGAGATCATTGTAGATTTACATAAATTACATATCATTTAAATAAATGATATGAGGTGCTTTTTCCAGATTCCCCACAATGGTACATCTTCCAAAACCACAGTAATCCATTCTGCCAATCTTGGCTATCAGCGTATTAGATCACTTACATATTATTAATGTTGACTCTTAAATGTACCATTTTATTGTTTTCCATTTGTTTCATCTGGTTTTCAACCCTGTTTCTCTTTACTTGCCTTCCTGTGGGTTATTCAGACATTTATTTTAGTATTCTGTCTTGATTCCTCAATCGTGTTTAAAAGCAGTTATAACTCACATACATTAAATTCATTAAGTGTACAATTTGGGGCACCTGGGTGGGTTCATTGGTTAAGCATCTGACTTCGGCCCAGGTCATGATTTCATGGTCTGTGAGTTGGAGCCCCACCCTGGGCTGTGCGCTGACAGCTCAGAGCCTGGAGCCTGCTTTGGATTCTGTGTGTCCCTCTCTCTCTCTGCCCCTTCCCCACTCATACTCTCTTTCTCGCAAAAATAAACATTAAATACTTAAGTGTACAATCTGGTATATTTACAAGGTTGTGCAGCCATCATCACTAATTCCAGAGCATTTTCATCACCCCCAAAAAGAAACACTGGACTCATTTAGTATTCGGTCTCCATTCCCTCCTCCCACGGCCCCTAGCAACAGCTATGCTACTTTCTGTATCTATAGATTTGCCTTTTCTGGGAATTTCAGTTATATGGAACCATCGCTTCTTTCAGATGTGTTCATGTCTTTGAGGTCCATCCAGGTGGTAAGTGTGTTTCCACAATTCCTTTTGATTGAGAATTACTGGGCCGTTGTCTGGCCATACCAATTTTGTTTTCCAGTTCATCAGTTGATGGATGCTTGGGTTTCCAGTTAAACTATTAAGAATAATGGTGCTCTGAACATTTATGGACACATTTTTACATGAAGACACATTTTCAGTTCTCTTGGTTGTACACCTAGGAGGGGAATTGCTGGGTCATATGGTAACTTCATGGTAACTTGTTACATTCACTTTATATTAACTTGATAAAATGTTCCAGTGTTTTCACAACTGCCTGCAGTTTCACATTCCCACCAGGAGTGTGGAGGACTCCAATTCCCAACATCCTTAGCAACCCTTGTTACTGTCTTCTATTTTAGCCATCCTAGTGGGTGTGAAGTGGTCTTGACTTGCATTTCCCTAATGACTAATTGTTATATTGCGGATTATGATAAGAAATGTGTATCTGGTCTTTGTCCCTGTTTCCTGGCACAGAGCTCGTAAAACCCTTGGACTGTCTCAGTGATACAGCAATACCGCTGAAAGAAACATCTTTTGTTATTTGCAGCAAGCCCTTTCCTGCCACACTCAAGCTTGGTGTTGGGGGGAACCAATCATTTGACCAGAGGGCTGGAACTCCGAGCCCCCACTCCCACCTCCAGTCTCTGAGGAGATGGGGGCTGGAGACCTAAGCAGGACACAGATGAACAGGGCTGTGGAGGTTGGAGTGCATTTTTCAAGGGATGTTTGATAAGATCCACGAATGGGGAGCACCACGTGGTGCGTGGGAACGATGAGTGGTCAGGAAGGTCAATGAGGTCGGACACTGAGGTGATAAAAACCCAACACCAAAAACTGCAACACAGGTGAGTCAGCTGTACGAGGCTGGAGACGGAGCCGGCAGCACACAGGCATCAGAGCAGAGAGAGAGCTGCTGANCCGCAAGGTGCCGTGCCATCCACAGCTGGTCTTTCCTGACCACTGGCCCCTGGCAAGGATTCACCCCATTCTGTGGAGCTGGGGTGCCGTCCCATCTCTCCTGCACCAGGCTCCCTTGAGCGGGCATGGTTTCTTCCACCAGGCCCGTGTACCAAAGAACTCTGGCTCAGTGAACTTGGCAATGGAAATGAATGAGCCCTAAGATGATTTTTTTAAAAAAAAGAATATAATTCAACTCTTTACACAGCTTAACATGAATAAATAGACATTCTTAACAAGGCAAGGTCCCCAAATGCCTTCATCACTGGCCTTTTTGAAGAACTTCTTTCAAACCACATTTCTTTCACTCGACCGATTTTGGTAACCCGTGGAAACCCGGGCATGAGTGGGGACCTCGATGGGCAACACGGACCCCTCTGAGTCAGTCCCTCCAAGCTGTTGACTTGCTTGAGGCAGGGCTTTAGGAGGAAGGAAAGGGGAGTGACAGGTGCTCTTGTTTTCCAAGTTCTTTGGCAAAGTTAAAATACATTATTTTGCTAAGACTATATATTAGCATTTTACTGGGCATTTTGATGAATAATGAACTCGTGGCAAACCTGACTTCCCAAGGTAAAAACCCTTTTTAAGTGAAAGTGGAAGCAACGCCGGGATAGGCTGTACTGGCAGAGAGAGGTCGTTACACACTGCAGTTGGCAGTTCAGTTTTACAATTGGTTGGGATTTTACGTTAATAGTCTGGTTGTTTTGATCATCCACTCGGGGGAAAAGTCTGATGGAATAGGAATTGGTGATTTTCTTCACAGGGGTTCTTTAAAGAACGGGGGTGGGGGTGGGGGTTACAGCAACCCCAGTAACAGGGGGACGTGTCCTCTGGGAGCACCACCGCCTCGCAGTTGAAGTCTGCCCCCTGGGATCTCTGTGCTGCGCGCCAGAGCCCAGCCCGATCTCTCTTCCTGCTGCTGAAAGAGGAAGGCACGCTGGCTGGGCCACCCGGGGGCCCGAGGCTCTGCTGAGACTGGCCCGGCTCCAGCTGAATCACGGGGATGGCGGGCTAAGGGCAGTGGAAAATCTGCCTGGACATCTTGAAACATTTAAACTAGCAAACACTAAGGTGCCATGTTCCTTTTAAAGACTATGCAAACTACCTTAGTTACTGCAGAGTCCGAACCAGCCTTTACAAAGCTCGCACGTGAAATTTCTGGACTGCAGACTTCTCTGGCAGGTGTACACGCTGGCAGAAACCATCCGCAGCCCTCTAAGGCTTTCGGTGGATAAAGCAGAGAAAACAGGGTGTCTTGTTAACTTCACCATAACCCCAGACCCTGCTCCCTGGACCAGCGCAGATACACTGGATGTGAAGAACACCAGAGTGACACCCTCGCCCTGGCTCCTTACAAAGACTGAGGAGCGAGGGGACTTGCAGGTGGGGTGTTTGAGGGATGGTGAGGGATGGGAGCCTTTCCCTTCTGATGGGTCTACTCAGGAGCTCTTTCCTTGTGAGTGTGCTTGGAAAACGTGCTGACACCCAAATTCTAGCGCTCAGAGTCGGGACCCAAGCAGACATCAGAGAAGCCCGGGACCCCACATCCCCAGGGCCTGCCCCATGACACCTGGCCCCAGGGCTGTCTCAGGAAACCCTCCCCCGTCAGATCGGAAATCACCAACTATCCTCGGCCTGACGGAGCACATGGACTGGAGTCAGAAATGTTACTCTGACCCAAGTGTGGAGGGGACTCCCAGAAACCAAAAGGCCTGCAAGTCAGGGTTCTGCGACCACCAAAAGAAGCCACGGGCACCAGCGGCCACATTCCTAGTGCAGGACTGGCTCCCCACCGCAATGGGCTGGGCTGGGTGCACACCTTACCAAGATGGGGGAAGGGAGGCCTCTGAGGGATTCCCTCCGGACAGACAGGGATGACCCTGTCACGTGGAAAGGCCATTTCTGAGGAATTGATTGATCTCTGGTAAGCAAAGTATTTTTCTACTGTGCAAATATTTCAAGGTCACAATTAGCAGCTGTTATCTTCCCGTCTTGTCCAGAAGGCGCTCTTTTACCTACGACGTGCAGATATCCATGGGCACCGGCGTCATTTCTTCCATCTCTGTCTGCACCACCAGCCGTGCAGCCTGGGAGCAGCTCTGAGTGCCGTGAGACGTGTCATGACTCAGGTCTTGGGTTGCCCGGGCACAGAATCACGTGGCCTGGGTCACAGGGGCAGAACTCAGGCATGTGGGCAGACAGACCAGCTGCTGATCTGCCCCGGGTCCTGGTGACCAGGTCCCTGTGACGCTGGGCAGAGCTCCAACTACGTGTGTAAGCTACAGCGCCTCCTCCAGGCTCCAGGAGGGAGGACTCCTGCTGTCTTCCTCACAGGCCTGGATGAGGGCCTCCACGATGCCACCGCGATCCAGCCCCACTCTTCCTGCTCCGTGCACCAGGGTGGCCAGCTAGTCAGGACCCCCTCACTCTAAAAGGCACAATTCCCGACTACGAACGGGAAGCATGGCCTACGTTCCCTCCCTGCCGATCTCCAGGACGCACTGATCTCGGAATCAGAGACTGCATTATTAGGAAAACAACCAGCCGGGTAGGTGGCAGAGGGGGATCCAGAGGCCAGAGGCAGCCGTCCGTTACACTTGGGCGTGCCAGGCTGGCAGCAAGTGAAAACCACGCTAACGTTTATTTTGCACTTGATCTCACTGCTCCAGATGTCTAAACGCTGGGGTAAACCCGCCTGCCTCCTTAGTGCTCTGAAGTACAGACCGCATCTGGCCATATGCGGCTGCGGCCTCCCGGCATCCAAGGCCCTAGGAGGCTCCCCGCAGGTGGCCCGGAACCACAGCCAACTCGGAGGGCCACAGGCACGGTCCCAGTGACATCAGACACCGGTGGGCCAATTCCCTCAGGACACGGGAGTCTGGCTCCCTGGCACTGGCGACTGGCTCACAACCACAAGAGCCCCGCGGAAGCACCAAGCCCCTGCCTGGTCTGGGCCCCAGCCAGTCTTCTCTGGGCACCGGGTGAGAGAGGGCTCCCTGCCTTTTGTTTCCAATCGCCCAGATCCAACTTCAAAAGGCTCCAAAAACTTCCTCGCCCCATCTGGACCCAAAAGAGCTGATTTTTAAAGCCAAATTCTTGTTTCATTTGTACAGAAGGAATAATGTGTCTTTCAGGTTTTCTTTGTATTTCTCCCCCAACATCTATCTTCCTGTCTGCTCTATACAATGAAAATACAAACTAAATGAGGATAGAAAAAAATAATTAAAGCATTAAATTGTACAAATTACAAATCTGTTCCAAAATATACTTACATTAAATAAAATACGCATTTCAGTAAGAGGTCTACAGTGAATGACTACGCATTCTGGGAGGTTCAGGACACCTAGGCGGGACTGACACGGCGGGAGGGAGCGGAGAGGATCTGCATTCAATCACAGTGTGTAGCGGGGGCTGCTGACCGCACGGCCGAGAGCTACACTGAGCACGTCATGAGCATCACTCGTGCGGGGAGGGGCTCTGGGAAGAGGGGGAGAAGCAAGCGCTAGCCTCAGTTCTGAGTTCATGACAACGTGTCAGGAATCTCATCCCAGCCTGTACAGTACAGTTTCCAAAAAGTAAACATGTGAAGGCAAGCAGACAACTCTTCAGAACCCCAGACACATTTTCCTGCTGTATTTATGTGGGACTCTCCATCTACAATGGGCAGTCGTGAAGAGGTTCTTCCTCGGGACAGCGTGGTCACAGGATGCGGACGACCCCGGGGGTCCGAGGGAGCGTGAGGGCTGGGGAGGAGGCTCCCTTCCGGCTGCGGTTGGGGACAAGCCTACAACACACAGTCCACAGCCCCCCCGTCTCCTCCTCCTATCATCTGGCATAACGCTTAATGTAGTCTTCCACTTTACTCCGGAAGTCCTCCTGTGGAGCGGGCGGGAGGGATCAGGGAGAGAAGGAACAAGGGGGAGCGAGTTAGCGAGGGAAGCCNCCCTGCCATTTCAGGTGCCCGCTGTGTGCGGCACACCGTGCCAGGAGGGCTGGAAGCGGGGACACACATGCAGAATCTGAGTGGAAGGGAGCCTGAGGCCCTTCATTTTGCAGATGGGGAGAGGGCGGCCCACAGTGTGGGCAAGGTGACAGTGCAGGTCAGGACAGGGCTCTTGACCGCAACTGGGGAGGAGTCAGCTGCTGCTCTCCCGAAGACCCGTGTCCAGATCTGTCCCTCTAGAATGACCCCCGCACACTTTGCTGCCGATTTAAAATATGCCCACTATNGGGCGCCACCTAGAAAGGGCAGGGCACCGAGCTGGCCTGCTGTCCCCACGCTCCATTCACATAGTGACCCTTTCAAGGTTGGGGGGGTTCCCGGTTTTGAGCATCAGGAAGTGGTTGGGGGCCTGAAGTCGGGAGCTCTGACTGTCCTCCCGGCGGCCCTGACCTGGCCATTCCCACAGTACCCCGAAGCCGGCAGTACCGTCAGCGCCTAAGCTGAGCCACAGCTCGCGGGATGTGAAGACCCCACAGGCACCCCCACCCTGTCCTGCCCTCAAGACCAAAGCTGCCTCTGCTCAGTCTGACCCCGTGCTCTCCCCTCCCCCAGGAGGCCGGGGCCCATGGCCTCCAAGAGGCCCTCGGGCATCCCACCTCCTCCCCTGCCTGAGGGTCCCCAGAGCAAGGCCTGTGTGCCTGGGTTCACATCTTGGGCTCTGCCCCTTCCTGGCAAGTCTCTAACCTACTTGGTGGCTCTACTTCCTCGGCAGCACATCAGGGATAACAGGAGTCCCTCCCTTGTGGAAATATCAGGAGAATAAATGCGCCCTGAGAAGCGTGTGGGACAGAGGCTGGAAAGGCCACGTCAGGTTGCTGCCGCTATCATGTCTCTGCTGTCCTGAACCCTGCTCCAGTCTCGCTGGCCTCTGTATTCTTCACTGAGCACCCCACACACACTCCTGCCTCAGGGCCTTTGCACAGTCAATACTCCAGAATACTCTTGCCCGATATCCATTTGGTTCACGTCAGATCTCTACTCCTATCCTATGAGAAAGGCCTCTGAGCAGCCTACACACAACGGGAACACATTGCTGCCTCCGCCCACAGGCTATGCTTGCTTATTTATGCTCCGCCTCTGCCCACTAGCTCGTCCCTCCAGGGGGACAGTGACTGTCAATGGATCCTGAGCGTTAGCACCTCGCCTGGCACTGAAGTGGCCACCATCTGCCATCCTGACTCAGCAGGACGTGGGAGGCGCTGGCGCACTTCGCAGAATCCATGTGGAGGCATCACTGTTTGGAGGACTTCAGGTCCATCTCACTGGGGCAAACGGCTTACAGGTGCAAGGCTTCCCCTTACTTCATACAAAGGACCGAGAACCACCCCCGAAGAGAAATAAACGGACAGACAATTCTTAACGGGGCTTTCTCCACGTAGCCCTGTGAGTGTTCCCATTAGCGGCGCTTTCTTTCCCTGGCAAGGCTTACATGACACAGTGCTAAGCGGGGAAGCCCTCGTCAGGGACAAGGACAGTGGAGTGACGACGTGAACGGGGCCCAGGAGCACACCCGCGAGGGCTCGTCAGTGCAGCGGACAAACCAAGGCTTTGCCAGGCAGCACACGCCCGCGCAGGTAGCGTGGGGCAGGGGAGCCGTGAGAGCAGCCGGGGGCCGCCCCTGCCCGGGGCCCGCGCACCGAAGGCCTCCTCTGCTCCCAGCCTCCTCTGCCGGACTGGCAGTCTGTCGCTCCCTCTCTGGCCCCTGCTGTGCCTGTCACAGGGTCTCATGAGCCTGTGTCAGGGCCTGTGCTGGGGGCGCAGCTCTGGCGGGCGCTCCTGCCCCTTCTTGGGGCCCTGCCAGGGCAGTAGCTTGCTTTGCCCCTTTGCTCGAGGCTGCAGGAGCCACCACACGCTCTGGCATCCCTCCCCCGCCCCCCACAGGTCGTACATACACGGAAGCAGCCGTTCTTAAGTGCAGCATTTAGTGCCAGGTTGAAGGCATTTAGGACTTTGTATGTTCACACCAGGGGTTGGTAACAGCACTGGGTGGCTAACTTCTGGGGTGGGAGGATTCACCAGGGAATCTGGTTCAGAAAATGAAACTCGAGGGTCTACGACCCAACCAAGTAACCCCTGTAGTTCTGTCTGCCGGGCCTCACTGGCTACTTAGCTCGGCCCCAAGTGGTGCCAAACGGCCCCTAACAGCCCCGTCCCAGTCACAGGGCCGTCTCCCCCATCCCGCTGCTACACTCCGTTCAAGTACTTTTAGGGAGTGTGTACAAGGCAAATTTATTGTATTAGTGTTATAGTTGGAGTTAAAAAACATGGGAAAAACCTAAGTGCCCAGAACGAAATGGTTGAAAAAAGCAGAACTGAAGAATTGAAGATTAAGAGTAATAAACAGGATCCCGTTACGTTGGAGCAAAACCAGACACGTGAGTGTGCGAGCGTAAGTGCAACAGAAGGACGGGGGGGGGGGTTTAAATCCCACGGATTGAATTCTACTAGGAAATCACATCTAATAAAAACACTTCTGTCTGACCTTGGGTCATATACTTTACAGAGATTACTCACATTTATCCTGTTACTTATCAATCGCTTTAAGTTGCAGGCCTGGACCTACCATTCTCAGCTTCGTATTTATCTGATCAGGAGAAGTCATCTCTTTACTGAACCCATCAGCCCAGAGCGCTGTCGCCAGCTTACCTTGTCCCGCAAATGATGTTCTGCAGCTTCAATATTCAGCGGATCATCAAAATTCAAAAGATCCTTAAAAAGAGAAAAACTCAAAGTTAACAATGGAAAGAATCTGTTTTTCTGCTATTATACGTCTCCAGTTTACGAACCAGGAAACAGAAATCTAGTCAGCATGGAGAGCATCCAGAGAGTGGAGAAATTCCACTACAGGCCGCGGGTCTTGTGACAGAAGCAGCTGAATGTGTGGTGTCTTCAGCATGGTGGTGAAGGGCTGGAAGACTGTGGATGTTTACACACAACCGTCCGACGCTTGGTGAAAATGGAGGGTGGGGACATTAAGTTCTACCGCTACTTTTGATAAAGAACCCCTCATTAGCGTTTCCAAATAAAAATCCCACTGTTTTCTTCAAAAATTCGTTTCTCCCTTTACTTTGTGATGCACGTCTCAGTCTGTGTGAGTCTGTGGTTTCCACGCTGTCCTAACTGGATCCTCTCTGTATCCGTTACCCACCCCCACAGCACGGCACTCACACCCAGCAGGAGTGGCACGGGGTGCCCGAGTGAGCGCGACACAGTGCTAGGAGGCCCGTCCCCCCAGACCTTTCTGCCTTAGAAAATCCTGGGGGGCTCCGTCAGTGCAGCATGCGACTCTTGACTTTGGGTTCTGAGCTCGAGCCCCAAGTGGGTGTAGGGATTACTTAAAAAAACAAAATCATAAAAAAGAAAGAAAACTCTGGAATGGCTACTCCCCTCTCCTCACGGATTTCAAATCAGAGGCTGTGCCTTATCTTTATATCCCCTACACCTCGTCTTTTTTTAAATTTTTTAATGTTTTTTTTATTTATTTCTAGGAGAGTGAGAGAGACAGTGTGAACAGGGGAGGGTCAGAGAGAGAGGGAGTGACAGACTCTGAAACAGGCTCCAGGCTCTGAGCTGGCAGTCAGCACGGAGCCTGACGAGGGGCTCGAACCCACGAACCGCGAGATCATGACCCGAGCGAAAGTCGGACGCTTAACTGACTAAGCCACCCAGGCGCCCCTCCCCTACACCTCGTCTTAAAAACCAAGGTAGTGAGATTTGTTCTTAGAAGTCATTGCTTTCCAGAGCCATCAATGGCCACTGTAAAGACACCTGTACTTCTCTTCAGGAGAAATGTTACATTTGGAGACTGTATTTCTGATTTGGTAATAAACATAGAGTATGACCAATATGTTACAAATACTGCAAAAAACCACATAGGTCGCTATGCTCTCTATGATTAACTGTAAAGTCCCAGACACTGGCACAAATATAAAGCATACACGTGAGATACCTAACGCTTATAAAGACCACCAGGCAAAATTTCTCTATCTTCCTTACCACATATCTGACCTAAAATGAATATATTGGCTTAGTCAGCAACTTTGGTTGGCTCTTCAGAATTTGGAAAGTTCGGAGCACTGGAGTGGGGGGCGAGGAGGACTGCTCTGGATTAAGAACCAAATCAAAGAAACGGCAGCAACCAGCGGGGGGGATTTTATCTCATGGGGCGGCCTTTGTGGCCCTGGAAGTAAACCATACACAGCAATGGAAAAGCCAAACCAGAATCACAGGCAAACAACGGAGGCTCGGTGCCCTCGAGTGCTACCTTCCCAGGGGTTCAGGGGAGGCCTGAAGCCAGGGCTGCTGAGTTTGTGGCTTGTGCTGCAGGTGTGACCTGGGACACCGAATGCCAAGGCAAAGGGAGGCAGGAGTTCGAGGGCTACTTTTGAGGCCCCACTGCTTTTCATTTTGCTGAAGGTGTGAGCAAAAATACCACAATTCCGGATGCTACATTGTGCACCTGACCGTGGTGCTGAAGCTGCCCCTCCAATGCCCTGCCATCCTGTGGGCTGACCAGGACGGGCCCATTCTCGTGGACGGTCGCTGAGTTTAAAAGTAGCAAAGCTTTGGGGTGCCTGGGTGGCTTAGTCGGTTAAGCGTCTGACTTTCGCTTAGGTCATGATCTCGCGGTTTGTGGGTTCGGGCCCCGCGTTGGGCTCTGTGCTGACTGCCAGCTCAGAGCCTGGAGCCTGTTTCAGTCTGTGACTCCCTCTCTCTCTGACCCTCTCCTGCTCATGCTGTCTCTCTCTCTCTCCTAGAAATAAATAAAACATTAAAAAAAAAATTTTTTTTAAAAAAGTAGCAAAGCTTTTTAAAAGCTTTTTATTTCCCCCCCTCAGAGACAGATCCCTGAAACTTTCTTTTTTTTAAAGCCTATTTTTTTAAATGTTTTATTTATTTCTGAGAGAGAGAGAGAGAAACACAGAATCTGAAGCAGGCTCCAGGCTCTGAGCTGGCAGTCAGCACAGAGCCCGAAGCGGGGCTCGAACCCACGAACTGTGAGATCATGACCTGAGCTGAAGTCAGATGCTTAATCGACTGAGCCACACAGGCACCCCCCTGAAACTTATTTCTTAAAAAAATTTTTTTTAAATGTTTATGTATTTTAGAGAGAGAAAGAGAGAGAGAAGGAGGGAGAGAGAGGGGCAGAGCTCAAGCAAGGGAGGGGCAGAGAGAGAGAGAAACACAGAATCTGAAGCAGGCTCCAGGCTTCCAGCTGTCGGCACAGAGAATGAGGCAGGGCTCAAACTCGTGAACTGCAAGATCATGACCTGAGCAAGTTGGACGCTTAACTGACTGAGCCACCTGGGTGCCCCTGAAGCTTATTTCTTTTAAGGCTCTTTTAAGATCAAAATGTAAAAACTCAAAGGAATATTACATTAAACAGTTCACATATGCACTTTTAGCCTCTCCCCATACCTCCTGCCCGCCCTCCAGACCCTGGCTGTGACATGCTGTTTTCTGAGGATAGTAAACTTGGGCAGCTTGTCACTGAGGAGAGAATGACTCTATGATCTGGGCTTGTGAAAAGTCTAGAAGTCGGGCGACCACATGCTCCTTCACCCAAACCAGGACACGTGGGAGGGAGCGGGGCTGCCAGTGCGGGCACATGCGGAGCGGGGCCGGGCCGGACGCCCCTGGAGGAAGCAGAGGGCTGCGAACGGCCCGGCCCCAGAGGGCAGAGGCAGCTGCTCCGACAGGGGTCCCAACTCCCCTTTCCCCGTGTGCTACCCCGACACTCCCTCAGGTCCCGTGTCACTGTTCCTCTTGTAAGAACAGGACAGAAACGAGGGGTTCAGCGTGTTGTACAGGGCGCTGTATTTAATCCCCCCTGTGTGATCCTTAATGTGAGGTTTAAAACCAAGAGGCAGAGGAATCAAGAAAAACTTGGGATTCTCATCAATGTACTTACAGTAAACAAAGAGTTTAATCCCCAAACAACATCCTGGAATGAGAAAGAAGAAAACAAGTTTCAGGCTCTCGTGTGCTTAAGTCTTTCAAACCCATGACAGAGACATGTGGATTGCACTGTGTCAGATTTATCTTGAGCAAGCTCTGTTTCCCCATGACAGAAACTTAATAAAAAAAAAAAAGAAAGCAACTTCCCTTCAGTGTGACGACAGGCTCTGGGAACGCGGAGGTGAGCAGACATGGGCAGGAAGTATAGAATCAAGGGTGACGTAAAGTGCCCCCAGGTGAGGCCCGGCCCAAGACGGGTGTCTGCTCAGGAGAACCGCACCCGTGTCTCCTCTTCCTCACCACCCTCTCATACAATCCAGACTTCGGCAGAGTCGTCTTTACGATAAAATCTGTCGTTTCTGCATCTGCGGCCTCTTGGGGACCCCAGATAAGCTAATTACCCATGGTCCATGGGCCTCCTAACAATTGGCTCTAATTATTTTGGAAATCAAGGAAGATTAATGTTTCGTAACATTCAAAGATCAGAAATTTTCATTAAAATAGAACGGACAACCACTGTCCTGTCTGGAGTGACCGGCCTTCTGTCACTCAACCAGACTCCCTTTCAGCCTTCCTCCCCATCGGCCCCAGCCTGGTCTTTCTTAGGCTGATTCTCAGCCCCACTCGGTACTCATATGCTAACTGGCAATTCTGGTTGCCCCCTCTGCTTTCTCTCAGCTGCCCACCCGTGTCCTTTTGAGGGGGTCGGGCCTGGGCTGGAGCTGGGTCTGGTAGAGAGGTCGGACAGTCTGTGTCGGGGGAGCTTCCACAGAAGTGTCCCCACAAAGGACCCAGCAGGCCGGAGGGGGAGGGGGGCCTGCTGGGTAGCGGGATGACAGGAGGGAGCGCTTTCCAGGTAGGGGAGCTGTTTTGGAAGCTCAGCCCCAGTGGGCAGGACATGCATGTACAGGGTGTCGTGACACAGGGAAGGCTGCCCCTGGCGGTAGAGACCACGTGTCGGGAGGGCCCACGGTCAGGCCTGTGGGGGTATGCGCTGCCCTCCGACCTCTGACTCTGGGCCAGGGGCCCAGACTCCTTCCCTGTGTCCCTCCCCGAAGTGCCTACTTGGTGATACTGCCTACACAGAACTAGACAGGGCCACACACAGAACTAGCCAGGGTCCCAAGGCTGGTACAGTAACCCATGGGCCACTGTGGCCCACGCACACCTCGCCGGGCCTCAGTGTCCTCCACTGAGAGCAGGGGGTGGGGGTGAGGACGGTCTCTAAGAGGTATACCAGGAAGCAGGCATATAACCAGAAAGCAGGTCAGTCTATCCACAGCAGCTCTTTCCAAAGGCAGGGCCTAGAGAGTTCACATGTGAAGGATGGCGGGGAGAGAGCCTGGCACGTGTGTGCAGGGCAGGGCCCAGGCCTGCCCGGTTCAACTCAGGCTCAGCCTTGTGACCCAAGGGATGACATACAATGCAGCATCTCCGTTACCAGCCACGCTTATTTTTTGTGCGTTTGGCACAGACTTCCACTTACAAGTGGTTTTAGTTAGGACAGCTTTTGTAGGCCATGCATGACTGAGCCAAAGTTAACACGTGTGGGAAAACACTGCTCTTGAGACAGAGGAAGAGAAGGGGAGGGAGGACAGGGAGGAAGACGGCGGCGTGCAACGTGCCCGCCAGTCTCAGAGCTTCCCAAACACGCTGATCTGACGCCCGCAGCCCTTTCAGGTCGAACTGGTGTAACTGTCAGCCTCAGAGTAGGAACACGGACACCAAGGAAATGGGCCCAGTCCAGGCGACTGCACCTTTGTGCCGAGCCCCGGGCTGAGGAACCCAGCTCAAAGGCAAGGGATCCGGCTGCGTGGACTGTTTCGTATCCCACCAGAAACGATGGCCGCCGTCAGGCTCACTATGAAGTGAACACAGCCGGTAGTTCTGACGGCTTCTGATGAAAAGGTCAGGCAACGTGACAGGAGAGTAGGTGTCCTATGGATGCCACAGCAGAAAAGCCTCGAGGTGAAGCCACAGCCGGTGGCCTCGGGGGGTGCCCGTAACGTGCACCCCCAAGACCAACTCAAGCCTACAGAGAAGCAATGGGGGCCACTTCTTTGGTGCTGGTGGCTCCCCATTCTCTTCCCTCAGGGCAAACCTGTCCCTGTAACCTGGAACAGACAGAGGCCCCATCCGCCCTCTCCCCTGCCCCTCCCCCCAGCCCATCTGCTCTGCTTGCCTCTGAGAGTGGGGGACCACACAAGACTGGGACAGAGAAAGAGAAGAACAGTAAATGACCCGAGGCACAAATGGTAAATGGGAGAGGGGAGCGCAGAAAACGTGAACCCCCCACTGCCCCAGAGAGAACTGGGGGCAGAGGAACCGGCAGGGGCAGGTGTGGGCCAAGCAGCCCCAGGTGGGCAGGGGGTGAGGAGGGTGTAGGCTGTGCCCGGCCACTCGTGTGGACAGGACAGCAAGGAGACTGGCTCCCAGAGGGAGATGCCTCCAGGCGGTCAAGGGCACTGCACTCTACCTTTAACGTCCTTGTGGGAGCCCAGCCGGTGCCGTCGATCGAATGTTCTCTCAGTAAACTGAAACACAGGAAGGCGCGGTGGTCAGCAAGGGCAGCCTCTAGTCGCGTGAGCTGCAGGCGTGCTGTGACACTGCCGCCAAGCCCTCCCCGTGCCCCGTGTCCCCTGTGGCCTCGCAGCCTCCGTCACACTGCCGAAGGCCTTCTCTATCTCCGAGGCCCAACACCCACAAGTCTAACTCCTGTGCATCTTTACCGCCTGTCTACACAGGAGCTAATCCCAGACACACACAGAGGCTGTAAGCAGGGAGAAAGCACGCTCTAAATAACGCACCATGAGCACCTGCCAACCTAGCGTCCAGGGCCTCCTAAGCGTGTGCAGCACGACCCTGACCTCACTTAATGCCTCAGCGACCTACGAGGGGGGCACAGCCATCTCCCCGACTGACAGAGGGAAGGAAGCCCGGCACGCAGCAGCAATGCGCCCAGGACATGGGTCTGGGGAACGAGCAGCTCACCGCACCCAGGCAGCCTGCCGGGAACTGCGGGTTCACACTGGCGCCCGCTCCTAGCACACATTTTAATACCCTGTTTGTTTTTCTCTTTAAAAAGCTCAAAAGGGAAAAATGAAGGATAAAGGTGGATTAACCCAAAACTCTGGATGGTCCCCAGCGGGGGGTGGGAGGACTGTGTTCAGAGAAGGTGCACAGGGCCCTGGAGGTACAATGAGGTGCTATTTCTCCAGCTGGACCTCAGGGTCCTTTTCATCACGGTTCCATCAGCTGTAAACGCCGTTCTATACTCTCACATAAGTGATTATTCCATACTCTGGAAAACCCACAATGTATTGCCAAGCTCCTTCCTGGGGAAAACTTAGATCGGCACTGCTGAGTTGTGTGCACGGCACTGATGCTCTGCCCTGCACCTAACATTCCCTAAGCTCACACGTCACTATCAGGCTGTCTGGGTCCTAACTGTTGCTATGAAGAGAATCTTTGAATCGGAACATGTTCAAGCTCACATAAATCAACTACCATCAGGAGAAAATATAAATATGCATAAATCTTAATTGCCCCGAGATCTCAGTTAGAATAAACAAAACCTTAAATTGACTGCTACCACTTACTTTGAGCCTTAAAAAGAAAACAAAGAAAAACCAGATGTCTCGGCCCTGCAGAGGCCTGTGCCCGCTGACCCGACACCTTTACAAATCTGAGCAACTTTGGAAACCATCTGCCAGCTCCTAGTGTTTATACGATCCGGCGACAGATTTCTTCACTGAGGCAGGAAGAAAATCATTCGCAGTTGCCCCTACCCTCCTTTCATGGACCTGGTCACAGCCTGAGGCACATACCTGTTTACCTGTTTCCCGCCTGTCTCCCCTCCGGCCGACAAGCCCCATAAAGCAAAGAGTCCCAGCAGGAGCTGACGGGTGGAGGGACGGAAGAAGCCGGCCGAACTGGCGGACCAGGCAGTATCCTCTGAGGTCCCCTGTCAGCAGCACAGCCAGAGCCGAGGCTTTTGAACCCGGAGGCCAGGTGCGCCCAGCAAGGGCGTGGGCAGGGGTGGGCCTGGGAGGGCCTCTACTCAGGCAGGCGGCAGTCCTGCAGGAGCTCAGGTGACAGGCCGTGAGAGAGGGCACCGGGCAAGGGAGCGGAGGCTGCCTCAGGGACCACACTGAAGCGTGGACCCCAGGAGCAAAAGTCTCAAGTGGAACTGTCAGAATCCAAGCCTAGGGCCCTCTAATCCCACCTCTCACCCCTGACCCTGAGCCGGGAGCAGGGCAGGGCCCCACGGAGAAGGAAGGACCCCTGTGTACCAGACAAGCCCCACCCCCTAGAGCACCAGGTGCCGGTCAGTGGTGCAGAGCGAGGGATCCCCGCAGCCGCTGCCCAGCAGTCACCAGGGACCAGGAAGGGCTGGGCCAGGGTGGTCTTCCTCTTCATTCAGGAGATGCCACAAGTCAGCTGTGGACTAAGCCACTGCTGGACACGGTCTAGCTTTTCACAAACAATGACGAGGTCTTTGCACTTAAACCTGGTAGCTTATTTCCCGCAAATAATCCCTACAAGTGCAGCTGACAAGTCCGAGAGCAAATGTAAGTGAAACGGAGACCTTACAGCTGAAGGACTGACCAAAGGTACGCAGGTACTCCTGCCCTCCCGGGACGGGACAGCCTCTCGCTGCCTCTCTCACACAGCCCACCAGGTACCTGCTTTCGCACCCGGCAGGCTGAGGAGTGGTGAGTGGTATCCCACTGTTTCCATGGGCCTCGCTGGTTACCACGGAGACTGAACACCCCTCAAAGTCTTCCCACCCACCCACCTGTGATTCTCCCATGAGTCACTGCTAGTAGCAGGTGCCCGTGCCCATCTCCCTCACACTGGGCGGTAAAGACCATTTACATACAAAAGATGTAACCCAGCTGACCTCTCCCCTCTCACTTTTGTGTTCTGTATTTTTAATCTGAATGAGGCCAAGTCTACCAATGATCTTCCTTTAAGGTTTCTGGAGCCTGTTGCTGGCTGCTACCTGCTGAGCTCTCCTGATCTTTGCTAGAACGTGATTTCTCAGAAGACAGCAAAAGTGATGAGAGGAATTCCCACTCTGGCCTTAATGGCTACTGAGGAAGGGAAGAGACAGGGAAGTGCAGTGTGCGAGCATCTGTGAAGGCCTCGGGGGACAAGGCTGGAGTGGGTGCCATTTATACCTGAGCCTGAAGAAGTCAGATTTTAGAAGTGATGATCCTCAAAGGACAGATCTGAAAAAGGTAGCCTCTTGTAAAGCGCATTTTTAACTATAACGAGCTGACCGGGAGCTGGTGCTGACTGCTGGGGAGAGGGGCCCAGCTCTGGCCTGCGAGCAGACAGCATGTGGCTCCCCTCACAGGCAGCGCCCGGGGCTCCCAGAGAAGGGCGGCCTGACTTAGTCACAGGAGGAAAGAAGAGGAAGTGCTAATGCCTCCTCTGCAGGCTGCGACTGGCGGGCACAGAACCTGCCCAAGTCACACCGTGCTGTCGTGAGGCAGGTGGGTACTGGAGCCCCTACATCACCGCCTGGCTGGAGGAAGTGACAAGACACACAAAGACGCCGCCACCCAAGTGCTAAATTTACTTAAGAACAAATCACACACCTCCTCCAGTGCTCTACATGAGCCTTAAGAAGCAGGGGATTGCGGGCCCCAGATCAGACCCCACTGGAAGGGAGGGGTACACAGGTCACAAGCAACATGAAGCTCTGGGAAAGTCGTCCTGCGCATGCACATCCAGACTATTTTGGTAGAGAGGGCATCTTTTGACATCTACATTCCCCACCTCCCCGCACCCGACTTTATTAGCCATGGTTTCCTTCTTAGCTGCAATCTGCCACGTGGAGGGACTGCAGCCTCTCGCTACCTCAGAAGGGAAAAGGGCAAAGAGCCCAGAGGGAGCACCCGGCCAGGTGACAGGCTGCACCAGGAGCAGCAGTGGTCTCAGTCACCAGAGGGCCCACTCAGTCACCAGAGTGGGGCGGGAGGCGGAGGCAGGCTGGGCGTGGGAGACCCTCTAGCCCCCACCCAAAGCCCTGAGGGCCGTTTCCCAGACCTCCCTCCTCTCAGCCCAGCCTCAAAATCTTCTCTCAGCAGAGAAAGAGATAGCGTGTCGGAAAAGCCCCGTGCTCACACAGAGTGCTCACACACACAGAGGACACACACAGAGGACGGGAAAGAAGAGAAACCCACCTTAGACATATGTCGCCTGTCTCTGTGATGTTGGGGTGCCAGATCCTGGTCAGGCATTTCACTTTGGGAGGCTGCAACAGAGAGAAAGAGGACACAGGTTCTCCAAATCATGCCTGCAGCCACAAACCGCAGCCAACCCGTTCCACTGCTGACGTGGCCGGCCAGTGTTCAACTCTGGGCACCGCCCATGTCACCCGCAGGGGAGCGTCTTCACGCTGCCTCCACGCGTGCTGGTCTCCCGGACAAAGCCTCCTACAAGTCCCAGGGCCGCGGTGCCCCGTGACCCACCCTGCGGGGCTGTGGAGGCGCCCGCGCTGTGCCCCAGGCCCATTCAAACCGAGGGCCCGCAGCTTCCTGTGTGCTGAGCTGCGGCTGCTAGTCGCTGCTCCTTCCGGGGGCAGCTGGGCCCCTGTGCAGGGGCTTCTGAAGATGCCACTGCATGGACACTGGCCCACACCCAAGTCTTAGTCTGCTTTATCCTTCCAGGAGGGAGCGAGAACGAAAATGAGTATGTGGGAATGAGGCACATAGACATCGCTTATGAGGAGGCATGTGTACGTAAAGCTCTTCTTTTAAAGTGACTGACTCTAATAAGAGCAATCTACTTGTTTAAGAAAAAAAGGCAATAAAAACAATGGGCAAGATCTCTCGCTGTCTTTCCTTCTGTTATGTATGACAATCCCACCCAGAAATATTCTCCATTACCGTCTGACATACATCCTGAGCCTCTCTTCTAGGTGAGGTGCGTTCCTGCACATTCACGGTCTTTGGAGGCCCGGGGGCGGGCGCTCTCTACTTTTTCACATGCATTTCTGTCACCATGTAAGATGGCTTTGGGCTTCCACGCCCGCCACGGCCTTTCACTGGCCAATTCCCATCACTGGACACTCAGGCTGCCTCCCACCCATCCCCCAGGCTGGCCTCAACCAGCTCGGGTGTCCACTCACATGCGTGGGAAAGGTCTCCCCGGACAGAGCCCGCTTAGAGGAACTGCTGGTCAGGCACACAAGGGTCGCCTTGCGAGGACACGTCATCTCACAGATATTCAAGTGTCAGCCCTTTGTCACAGGGGCGGCGTCTTCCCAGTCTATCATCTGGTATGAATTTACAGCTACGATGCTATTCTTCTGTGAAGCCTCCGCAATCAGATTTTTATCTGCTACTAACCTACCAAATATTTCCCCACCCAGATGCTCTCCTACACTCTCTCTAGGCCTCTGCTGTACAAAACACTTTCCAGCACCCACCTAAATTCTTCTACTGACATGAAAATACCCCCACACCAAAAACTCCCCACGTGCTTAATTCAGGCATGCAAATGCAGCAGTCCAACGATTACAGGATTCAGGTTCAGAGTGACTTTCAACCAATTTAATAGGCTCTAATTTGCTTTCCTGCAGGCAAACTGGAAGGCCTTTGACAGAAAGTCAGCTGTGGCCTGCAGCTGGGGGCGGGCCGCACTCCGCGCTGTATCTCAGTAGTGCACACTCTGAATCCCCAGCTCGGCATCTGAGGGGACCCCAAGGCCGGCGCTCCCTCCCGTCTAGAGAGTCGCCGACACTCGTCACCCCGCCTAGTGTTCACCAGGTCTCCAAGAATCCGCACCTGCCGCCTCCTCCTTGTCCCTTTCCACCCTTCAGTTAGACAGACACCTCCCGTCCCCGTCAATGGTCGTCCTCTGAGCTTCGGTCCCCAGAACAGAAAGCAGATTAGAACTACGAACCTGGATTCTGACACACACTTTCCAAACAGAAATCGCTGACTCGACCCCACCCCTAAGGAAAGACAGACAAGAAATAGCCAGCTCTGCCTGCTACTCGGCATTGCCACCCGCCCTGTCACAGGCTGAGTTTGATGTGTGACAGCCACCACACTGCAAACCAACGGGGAAAAAGGTATTCTTCAGTCAGAATCCATCTGGCCAACCACAGTCAGATCCCCACTGAAGGCTTGTATTCCAGATGCATTAACAAATGACACAGAACTAGAGAAGAGTACTGGAAGAGCGGCGCCTGGGGGCTCAGTTGTAAGTTCGAGCCCCATGTCGGGCTCTGTGCTGACAGCTCAGAGCCTGGAGCTGCTTCAGATTCTGTGTCTCCCTCTCCCTCTGCCCCTCCCCAACTCGTACTCTCTCTCTCTCTCAAAAAATGTTAAAAACATTTTTCTTGAGTACTGGAAGAAAATGCTGATGCGTTACCTTGGTGAGTCTGAAGGCCTGTTTTAAGCATTTCATAACAAGAAAAACTTGCAAAAGAAAAGTAGATTTGAGTACAGTGGCAATGCACAAACACCTCAAACTCACAGAACCACAAAAGACAAAGGAAAAATAGAAAAATCATTACAGTACAACTAAGAAAACTAGGGGAAAAGTTTCACATAAATTCTAGCTAAGAACTCGTGTAAGAAAAACAAATATCCCAATGGAAAAAAGGGCTAAGAACATAATCACAGTTCATAAAGAACATAAAAAGCTGACAAACAGGAAAAACATTTAGCATCCTACTTATTTAAGAAAAACTCAAATGACAAATACCGTTTAATTCTTCCCCAAATGGCAAAAATAAAAATAGTCAAAATATTCCATCTCTGTGAGAAAAAGGGAATTTCCAAGCAGTGACAGTGAGGAGGCCGCTGGCACAGCCTCTTGGTGGGGGGTGGGGGTGGGGATGAACAATACTGACAAAGGGCTACAAGCCGGGTGCCCACTACTCCCTAGTCTTCATTCCACTTCCAAGGACTCCTGCCAAGGACAGGGGCGGATGTACACAAACCGTGTCTGGGACACGCAGGCCGGTACTGCTCATGCCAGGGGTCGGTGAACCACAGCCAGAGGGACCAGAGGCAGGCAGGGCCTGTTTTGCATCGGCTCTAAGTATGCTTCCTACATTTTTAAAAGATTGTTTAAAAAAAGAAAAAGCCACATACTTTGTGAAGGAAAAAAGGATACGTGGTACAGACCATCTAAGGTTCACAAAGCCTAAAATATTTACTGTTTACAGAAAGTCTGATTCATTCTGTCAAAAACTGGTCAACTAGGGCTGATGTAAAACCATGACACACCACAGTGACGTGTTCTTCCTGACCATGATGTGATTATATATTAAATGACGTGAGAACATAAGCATCATGTTACAACGGTAAAAACACGTCCCCCAGCTACTGCGGCACCATCCCATTTGCACGTACGATTATAAACTGCCCACAACAGACATCAAAGAGTTCTGGTGAGCATCTCCAGTGGAGAGGTGACAGGTGACTACCATTTGACGTCTGGGTGGCCACACCTTCTCAGTTTCCTACAGAGCTTACATCACATGCAGGGAAGGAGTGGGCGTCAGTGCCCTGCGGTATCTGGTTCTCCCCTTTCCCTCTCTGGGACAGGTCACGGCCATGTCTCTTGACTTGGTTACCTTGTCACAAACGTGTGAGGGAACGTGGTACACGGCACCCCGGGAGAAGCTGAAGAACGAAGAGCTGTGTTCCTTCCTCCTGCTTCAGCACGTGACCTCCGCCAACCGGAGCGCCATCGACACGCCACGGAAGCACCGTGGGACTTGGGGGCTGTGACACCACGCTGAAGCCCTGCTCCTCTACGCACCCTGATCACCCAGGGGTCCCCACTGCCGTGTCACCGTGTCGCCGCCCTGGCTCATCCCTGTGTCTGTGCTGCCTCCTAGGACACTGGGGCTCTCAAAAGGCCAGTGTCTGGCACAGACCCGCACACATTTTAAGAGATTACTTCGGGGCGCCTGAGTGGCTCAGTTGGCTAGGCGTCCGACTTCGGCTCAGGTCATGATCTCCAGGTTCAGGAGTTTGGACCCCACATCAGTGCTGAGCCTGCCTGGGATTCTCTCTCTGCCCCTCCCCTCTCATACATGTGTGCCCACTCTCTCTCATATTAAATAAACTTAAAAAAAAAGTTTATTTCATGTCATTAAATGAGTTCAGCCAATATCTAAGACAGGGACTCCAAGGCGGGCTTGAGGCTGTGAGGTCAAGTTCGGGGACAAGAGCACAAGAAGCTGAAGGGCACTCTGAACTTTAGCTGCAGGGGTGCTGGGCCGTTGAGGGGGCAGGAGTACCAAATAGGCATTTTTTTCTTTCTTTCTTCCACAAAGAATGTTTAGAAGTTTGTTCTAAAATAGTGAACTACTTTACTGATGCGAGGTGTTTCCGAATCCCAGTCCTCACAAGTGACAGCGGGAGCTGTCAGTGTCAGGGACGTGGTGGACAAGTCCTTAGAAGAACACGAAGGCGCAAGAGCAAGTGGGCGCGGGGCTCAGGACGCCCTCTCAGGCTGGTGGCTCCCCATGCAAATGAGTCACAAGGGCACCCACAGTTTACTCTCCCAGTCTCCGCCCCAAGTGCTGGGAGCCCACGCATTTCCACACATGGGCTTCCTCTTCTGCACGCAGGTTGGGGCGGGCAGCGCGCCCCCCGCGGGACAAGTGTGCGTGTGGTGGGCAGTGGGAATGCGCTGTACAACGCCGCACCAGACCCGCTTCCGGGAGCCACCAGTCTGGCGGAAAGAGACACCGAGGAGCTGGCTAAGCAAGGTTGATACAAAACCGCAGGCACAATACCTCTGGACCAGTCGAGCGCGAGTTCCTGGGGACAGTGTCCCCGCTGCCCCCACCCTATTCTCGGCCTGGCGGGAAGACCGCTGCGCCGCCTCAGCCTGGACGAGCAGAGGGAACAGGCAGAGGGGCCGCAGGGCTGCGGTGGGGAGAGGCGCTGGCAGCCGCCGGGCCTGGGTCCCCCCAGAGAGGCCCCTCCGTGCCCTTGCTTGAGGACACTGCTTTCATTCCTGATGAAATCAACGCAGCCAATCATTCAGAAATTTCCCAAAGGAGATAGAAACTAAACATAAAAATGTAAAATCATCATAAATCACTAATTAACATAATATGTCCTCGAGGCCCAGTGGGTTTCTATCTTGTTTATTCCATGTCCCACGCTCTCTGTTTCTGGAAGAAGTCACGCAGGGACAGGACACCATGACCAACATCTTCTCACTACAGGTGGCCACCAGTCTGGTAAGAAGGGCCCCGGTCAGGGAGCTGGGCAGCCCCGGACTGGAATCTGCTTCAGCAGCTGGGCCGTTCGTTCTGGCCAAGCTGATGAGGGAAGTTCCTAACTGTACCCTTCTGGGGCCCAGCTTCCTAACGTGTGAACATGAGCGACTTAACGTCCCCTGGGGACCTCCCAGAGAGTACACAAGCGAGTGAGGGCACCTGGCGCGGGAAAGATCTCAACAAAAATCGGTTCCTTCCTCGGCATCATCTCACGCTCTGCGCTCTTCCGACGCGGACTCTCTGTGCTCAGTGGTGCTCTCGGACCCGCGTAGTGGGTGGGTCTGATTCCACAAGGCTTGTTCCACTGGCTACCAGCTCATGTTCAACCCCTCCCCGAGCCATCCCCCTCCTCACACTCACTGCCTCTCTGGAGGGACTGTCGCCGACTTAACCACCCTTTAACTGAACATTCTTTGGATGAGGAATCCTGGGGGACAGAGGACGTCGAGATAATTAAGAAGTCTGTAATTTTAAGTACTATATGCCTGGCTGTTTCCAGAAAACATCAAAATAGCCCCTGGAATTCTAACCATCTGTACGGAAACCAAGCCTCTCCGGCTGCGTCTCACCTGAGGGAGTGCGGCGTTCTGTGGGGCCAGACTCCTCAGTCTGTGGTTAGGGAAATACGGAAAGTCAGTAGGTAGCTGGATGGATAGACAAAGACCTGAAATGCATATTTTCGTGTCTTTGCTGAAAAATTAATTTTTTCCCCTTGATTACCAACTCTACCCCAACCTCATAAGCTACATTCAAAAATAAACTTTAATGGAGTTGCCCCGTAAAGACCCAATTCCATTGATAAAGGTTTGGCTTCAAACATAAAAGTGGGACAGCCACTCAACTGTGCACCCCCCTGGTGGGGCGAGGGCCCAGGGCAGGGGAGGCTAATTCCATCTGTCAGACAGCGGGGAGTCACTGCAGGTAAAGTACCAGGACACAGGGGGTCCCCAGGACCCACAGCCTCAGGTTAACAAGTGGCTTAATTTTACTAGTGGATTTTCCTTTCCTGTCTGACAGGCCTGGAGGGCTGGGGAACATCAGGGGATGTTTACATACGGATATACATACAAAACTGTGGCGCGGTTCCCAACTGTCACGTGTTTCTCAGGCCACAGTGAAAGTGCCCAATGACCCTCAAACCTGACTTTCTCACTCCTCCTCACCACTTCCCAACCCTGATTCTTCCTTCAAGTTGACTTGGTCAGTCCGCCACATAGAGGCCACTAGTTCTCTGTACCTGTTGACACGGTTCCATAGATTTCGACGTCACCTAAACCACCCTCCCCTGGTTATGGGCCAATCCAAGTCAGGACAAGTCCAATCTATTTCTCCTTAACAGCCCAAATGGTCCGACCCCTGTCCCAAAGTAATCCTCTCCTTTCCTTCTCTGAACTCCCATAAATTAGTTTCCTGCCCCTGCTACTTACTGCTTTTATCACCTTAGGATAATCTTCTACTTTGTCTCACCTTCCTAACTGGAAGGTTCCTTTAAAGCAAAGACAGAATGTGATAGTACTTGGTATAAGTATTACCTGAGGTAGGTCTTTGAGAGATGAACATGCAGCTATGGGTATAAATTAGAGTTTAAAACTACAAGTCATTCCTCTTTTCTAAAATTGTCAAGTACATGTTTTCTACACTTGGGGGATTTTGGTGTCATACCATAAACAAAACTACGGTTTTAAGTAAAATGTCTCCCTCTTCAGTGCTAGTGTGTAGCAGGTAAGATTTACAGAAGCCACGCAGGCAGCGCCCAGGAAGGTTCCAGCCGGGGCAGAGCTGCAGCCCCCGTGCAGGCTGCCCGGCACACAGTACTCACAAGTACTTGCTGAGAAATAACTGTCCCTCCTGAGGCTCTCACTACTGCTGACGAATGACATTAATCAGAAACATCGGCGTTTTGTACTTGGTCCCAGCACTAGGGGGATCTGATGCAGAGGGGGGGCCGGGCCCCGGGACGGCCACCCAGCCACGCGAAGGGGAAACAATGGCTTAAACGCGGGCTACTCACCACCATGTTGTACGCGTCAGGAACTTCAGTTTCAAACTGAAATTTTCCACCCTGGTAGTAACCCTCATCTATCAAAAACACAAAACAAAACAAAACAAATCCTTTATAAATAAAAAAAAAAGTTAACAGAAAGCAAACGCCACGTTAGGATACGGTAAGTGCAGAGAATGAAGCGTGTCACCACAGGGCCGCAGGGCTCCTTCGTCAGCCCGCCCCATCCTGCCCCTGCCCTGACGAGGAGCGCGAGCCGGCTCCCCACGCCTGCCTGCCGTCCGTCTCCTCGCCGACCACGCGCGCTCCGGGCAGGCGCCGGCATCCCTCCGGGAGGACTGGCTCCGCTTCCTCCGTCCCCCACAGCCCGCCCGCGGAGCCCTGCTCTCGCCGCGGCCCCACCCCACTCCCATCCCAGCACCCGCGTGCCCCCTGCAAGCACATCTCATGACAGCTGAGCACCCCGTGTAAGCAGCAGGGTCACTGTTTGCTGCTGGCCACCCCATGAGAGCGTCAGGTCCGAGTGGGCGCCCCAGGCCCTGGGGACAGGCAGGGAACCACACGGACAGAGTCCCCGCCCCCGCCAGCGTGCACAGCCAACACCTGCGAGCTGGCTGGCTGCGTGCCTGGCGCGGCCTCTGACAGAGCGGGCCTCCTGGAACGGGGCTAGAAGGCGCTGGTGGGCATGCAGGAGGAGGTCTGGAGGCAGGGCGGCAGCGGGTCACGGACCCCACAGCACAGCCCCAGCTGAGCCAGCCGCCGCTCTGCCTCTTCAGAGTCCGCCCACCCCAGGCAAGCCTGGCCGGCAGGTGGACTGTAAGCGCTACCAGTGCGGCCGCCGGCAGAGGGCGCTCCAACCTGAGCCCGCACCCGGGGAATTCAGGGACTCTGAGCCTCACAATTTCATAAAATCAACCCCATCTTCAATACGCAAGTTCAACTCCCCCCCAAATATGTATCATTGTGAACAAATCAGCAATACCACATCTTACCACTTCCCTCAGCTGTTTACATAAAATGAACATTTAACACAAAGTTGTTAGTGTCAAATAGATCATTACTACATCATTTTTCTGAGATTGTGTCAACATTTACGATTCCTTACATTTTCATTCTTTGCCAGTGTGACAGAAGAGAAAGACCGCATTTCTGTTTTACACTCACCTGAAAAGCAGTGCAGCTCAAATTTATTTCATATCATGGGTCGATATTAAAGAACCGAATGACTGATGTTCTTTAATTTAACTGTCCCTTTATCACCAAAGTAGTCACCTTGTAACTACCAGCATAAAAAAGCTCTTAGGAAGATTAACCTTTGCCTTTTGTGGTTGTTACAGTGTTTCTCAGTCTGCTGTTTGTCTTTGACTTTGTGGTTCAACTAGTTCTCACTCTGAAGCCAGTCTTTCTGCGTCTGTCTTTGGCCCTGTGCTTACGAAGCTCTTGCCCAACCCGGATGACTTTCTCTACTTTCTCACAGCATCTTAGGGTTTCACATACTTCGCAGCCCACTTGTTGTGTGAATGAGGCAGCATTTATTTCCTCACTGCTGGCCTCGCCCATCACATGGCCTGGATTATTCTCTGCTTCCCCACTCACCCGGTTCGACTGTGTCTAGCCCTCATCAGCACACCCGGATCAGCACCGAGAGTCTTTGGAAGCCTTTTTTTGGGGGAAAAATTTTACCTCCAGATAGAAGAACTTTCCAAACAAGGGGCATCCCAGGTGTGAGGTCATGAGAGCACAGCTGTGGCCGCGAGAGGCTCTGTGGCTGCGAGGCTCATTGTCGCATCGGCACCGTGAGTGCTGTGGCACCAGCGTCCGGTGCAGTGCTGCGCCTGCTCTCACCTCTTCTCACTCCTCCAGCCACTGCATCCGGCCACACTGTGGTTTTTCTCTCCTGGGCCTTCCATTTCACTATTACACAGTTTCAACAATGCTGCCAACCAGTTTCAAAGAAACTATTATCTGATCTAATGGGGTTTGGATTTTACCACACTCCTTTTCCTAGTCAGGCTGTCATTTAATAATTATTAGAATTACATCATCTCTGAACTCAGTGAAGATAGAGGACAAACAGAGAGTTCTAGTTTTTATTCTGTTTCATGAATTACATCTCTTTCAGGAGAACGACCCGCTTCTGGGCCAGGGCTCTTTATTTCCTCTTCCAAGGTACACACACAGCTTTTGGACCCGACCCACTCTATTTACTATTGAATTCGCCTAGAAATGCCAAATTCCATTTAGAAAGCAGCTAGGGAGCAAGCAGACTGTACTGAGAGGAAACTTAAGAGCATCCCTTACTTCCTGTGATTTTCTCAGCGAAAGCCCCAGTGAAGAGTTCTTGGTGACCCACCTCCTGGGTCTGACACCCAAGCTGGCACTTTGTAGGGTGGAGATGGAAAAAGGCCCACGCAACTCGGGAGCCAGCAGGCAGAGGATTAATTTACAGTGCCCGTAACCCAGTGCGCACCGCATCCAGGCCTGGGACAGGCTCACTACGTCACTGTGTACGGCTGCTGTGGCTGGAAACTTCCTGCTTCTCAGATAACTGGGCGTTCAAGTACAACAGTGAAACGCAGTAGGAAAGTTCCTGGTATCCAGCTGTCACTGGGCCAGCCTATCCCCTCCCCCCAGGGTTACAAGAGGAGGAACCATCCTTCCCTCCTGTTTTATCCTGGAGCCCACTCCCTCCTGCCTTCCAGAAGGAAGGAGCCATATGCCACTGACTGTCAGCCGGGTTAGGGGTATTCCTGGGAGGAGAGACTGGCCAAGGGGTGTGTGGGCACAAACAGCTCCAGGAGAATCCACTTCTAGATGGCCAGTGTCCAGGTACATTCTTCCCTAAAAGAAGGTTGCCTGACAGCCTCACGAGGTCAGACTCCTACCAGCTGCGCCTTCCCTCTCCCTTCTCATAGCTGTTCCCACTGGGAGCAGAAGGTTGACATCTCCGCTCTCCTCTTAACCCCGATGCACTGCCCCAAGGCACAAACATCCTACAGACAAAGGTCGCAGGAAGGCCCCCTGAATGGAGCCCCACGGCAGGGCTGTGCTTTCCCTATCCAACACCCAGTTCTGTTAAGGGCCAAGTACGGTGTTATAAATAAGACATCCCAGTTCATATTGGAATATCTTGGATTCAGACACCTCATGGAGACTGATGGCAGCAATGATTAAAATTTCACTTAGTGGCTTCGGGGCGCCTGGGTGGCTTAGTCGGTTAGGCACCCAACTTTGGCACAGGTCATAACCTCACACAGTTCAGGAGTTCGAGCCCCGCGTTGGGGTCTGTGCTGACAGCTTGGAGCCTGGAGCCTGCTTCACATTCTGTGCCTCCCTCTCTCCTTCTCTCCCGCTTGCCCTCTGTCTCGCTCTCAAAAATAAATAAAAACAAAAAAAATTGTAGACTTCATTTACTGACTTCAATCCCTAGACGACTGTAGAAGAACACATTATCACTGTGAGAAGCAAGCATACAGGGAGCCCATAAGCCACAGGCATGGCACCTTCTGCCCAGGTGACTGGATCCAAGCCGCACCTAACTGCTAGGAATGAAACTCGGAAGTGAGGTGCCTGATGGCACATCTTAGAAAGAAGTAAGACTTCTCCCAAGAGAGAGGGAGTCTGGCCTCTGACTGGGCTGACAGTGAACTGGGTCTACCTACTAAAGCATTGGATAGAGAGTTCTTATTAACAGAATGAGCTAAATCTGCAGCTTCCAGCTTTTGAGGAAATATAAAGCATTACATTTTTATATTGGAGAGGATATGACAAAATCAATAATANGTGGGTCTACCTACTAAAGCATTGGATAGAGATTTTTATTAACGGAATGAGCTAAATCTGCAGCTTCCAGCTTTTGAGGAAATATAAAGCATTACATTTTTATATTGGAGAGGATATGACAAAATCAATAATATCTCAAAGTTCTCAACTCTTCCTGAGAATTTCAGATAAAACAAGATGCTTCCAAGTGGAGGCAGGTACGGTTACCGGGCAGCTGACGGGTCTTGGGAAAGTGGTCTTGGTGAAACTGTAAGGCTCAGGGGCTCTGCTGACTGATGCACAAAGCATTTTCCAAGTCAGGTGGGTTCCAATTCTCTGCTTTCAACAAAACGGATGAAGGAGCCTAATCTAAGCCATCAGAAAGATCAAGAAAATACATGGTTTTGGGACTCTAACTCTGAAGCCCAAGGACGGAATGTCATTGTTGTGACGAAACACCTTCCGGCCTGTCTGCACAGGCAGCCTTCAGTGTCTACATCTAGAAAAACAAAATGAAGGATGAGAACTGGCGCTCCTTCCCTCTAGCATAAAGGAACAGTCATTTACAAATTCATCAACCAAATCAGAGAAAAATGCTAACGGTAACCCCATCACTCTGAGATCCATTTCAGAGGAAATGCTATTTTACGTGTGATAACCATCAAAACTCACAGCATACTGTTCACTATCCACTCAACAAATACCTGATGAGTGCGCCCGATGTGCCAGGCCTTGTTCTGGGCACTGGTGACACATCCGCAAGAGTCCTCCCTGTCCGTACAAGCTCACATTCTGGTGGAAGAGAGACAAAAAATAGGGAAACCATATACTATAAGGTTAAAGAGCCAAGGGAGTAGGAGGTGAAACTTTAAATAGGGTGGTCGGAGAGAGCAAAGGCCTGAAAAGGAGGCCACTGCGGTCAAGAACACTCCGGGTGGGGGAGCCGCGTAAGGCCCATGAGAAGGGGAGATATGCTCAGAGAACGCTCCAGCGGCCAGAGGAGAGGCAGAGGATGAAGGGGCTGGGGCCGGAGAGGCCACTGTGAGTGCTGGCTGTTCTGCAGAGCGAGCCTGGAAGCCGGGAGAGGGGTCCGAGCAGAGGGCCAGGCGGCAGGCCCTGTGGAGGCGATAGCCCCGGTGAGAGACCATGGTGGTTAGGACCATGGAAACACTCCCATGGGAGTACCACCAGGATCTGCTGACAGACGAGGGTGAGGAGTGGTGAAGAGAGGAGCCAAAGAAGAGCTGAGGTCTTTGACCCTGCAATGCAAAGGGCAGAGTTGCCATCGGGAAGATAAAAAGACCGCAAGGGGCACCACTGCACCAAGTTCAACATCGGACGTGTTGATCTGAGATTTCCTGTCAACATTCGAATGGAGGCGGGATCGGCAGCAGACAGTTCTGGAGCGTGGGAGGGACGGGGCTGGATGAGGGCAGTGTAGGAGCCGTTCAGCGTATGGAAGTGCTCACATTTCATGAACCGACTATGAAGGTGCAAGGACAGGACAAAGCGTTCGGGGCCCCCAACCTAGAGGGGTCCGGGAGAGGAGCCGGAGGTGTAGCCAGCACCGAGGAGGGAAAGCAAGAGCCAGCGGTTGGTAAAAACAATGACTAACAACCGTTCAAAACGAAGTGCTTAAGATCAAAGAGTCTTCTAGTTAGAAAAACCTTTAAAATAATTTATATATATTTACAGACTAGTAGGACAGGGTAACAAAAATCGCAGAAAAATGTTTACATTAGGATATAATTCTATAGGATGAGTGGAATAAACATATAAGTGCCAGGAGAAAAGGCAGCAATGAGCATTTTCCAACCACTGAACCAGAGCTTATTCATATTTCTACAAAAATGCATGACGGTGGGCGTATCCATGCTATTTAGATTCTACTGGAAACATTTTAAAGAGCAATATAATACTTTTATCTTTAAATGTCAATATTTACAACACACTGGAAATTATGTAAATTTTAAACTTAAAAATCAGGAAAAACAGCATCCTTGCCAAGATGAGCTTGTAGACTGGGGTCAGCAAGCTTTTTCTGTAAAAAGTAAGGGCACTTCAGGCTTCGGGACACAGGTCTCTGTCGCATATCCTGTTTTCTCGGTATTTTCACAGCCCTTCAAAACTGTGAAAGTCACTCTGAGCTGGAGGGCCACATAAAAACTGGCCCAGGGCGGCATCTGGGACCCCCTCAGGGACAGTGCCTAGTGTGCGCATGCCAGGACGGAAGTTCGTAAAGACAAAGCCGTGGTCTAGCTGGGTGACACAGTACACACGAAGCCGGCTCACCTAAGAAAGGAGGCAGTGTGGATCAACTGCTCAGGGGGCCCTGGGGGATGTGCCGTTAGGAACTGTCTCACAATCAGGATGATAACCACCACGACCTTGAGCACATCGCCATGTGGAGCATGCACACACGTGGTCACCCAGGCTCATGCATGTATTCGCTCACTCTGCCACCACTGTGCGGTGGGATGGGCACGGCACCAACCGCTTCAGAGAAGAAACTGAGGCACGTGAGCTAAGTGACTGCCCTAGCCAGAGCCCCACAGAGCCATTTCCCATCAGGCTGTCTCCCTGGTCTGAGGGAAGGCGGAGGCGGGGAAGACGAAGGCGGGGAAGACGAAGAGGAGGCAGTGTCCGTGAGGAAGCTGGGCTGGGAGCAGGGTCGCAGGCAGGACTGCCACAAGCCCGCTTTGGGGCCAAGCCAGGGAGGCGGGCGGGTACTTGGCGGTGACATGGGGTTAGGAGCCAACCGGGAGCCGCAGAAGACAAACACTTAGCTGTTTAAGAAAAGTGAGCACCTTGTGACCCGATGGAGGCCTAAGTGACATGCATGCAGACGTAATATACGTGTAAGAGAGATTACTATAGATCACTAGAGTCCCGGGAAGGAGTTATAGAAAAAATATTTAAAGAAATGTTGGTGAAATTATTTTGGTGTAAGTTTGATAAAAACCAAAGTCACAGATCCAGAAAGCTCAACAAGCCCAGGTGAGGTCAATAATCACGTCAAAGCACACCACAGGCAGGCTGCTAAAAACGTGATAAAGAAACGTCTTAAAAGCAACCAGAGACGAAGATGCACATGTAAAGCGGAACTACCAATGAGCACTAACTACTTATAAGAAGGAATACAGGTCAGGAGGCAGCAGAATGCTGAACTCGTCACCAGGGGGGCTGCACTACAGACAAGTCCAAGGGTGTCTTCAGGCAGGAGGAAAGTAACAGATGGAAATTCAGACCTACAAGGGAAGACGCTGGGAAACAGACAAAACAGACTGTCTAATGCTGGGTCACAGCGTACGTAAAGGAGACAGAAGAACTGTAAAAGGACAGCTGGGTGGGGAAATGGAAATATCCTATTTGTCTAAGTCTCCACCTTAAGAACAGGAAAAAAAAAAATTAAACTGAAAACAAGCTGAAGGAAGGTAATAAAGATAGATCAGAAAACAAAAAATATTAGAGGAAAATCAATGAACCCAAAAGCTGGTTTTTGCAGAAACTGATAAAATTGATAATCCTCTAGCTAACCTGATCAAGAAAAAAATAAAACACATTTTCTTTTTTTTTAAATGCTTTATTTATTTCTGAGAGAGAGAGTGTGTGTTAGCAGGGGAAGGGCAGAGAGAGAGGGAGACACAGAATCCGAAGCAGGCTCCAGTCTCCGAGCTGTCAGCACAGAGCCTGACACGGGGCTCGAACCAACAAACCGTGAGATCATGACCTGAGCGAAAGTCGGACGCTTAACTGACTAAGCCACCCAGGCGCCCCAAGAAAACACATTTTCAGTAACAGGAATTAAAGAAGACTCAACAGAACTTAGAAGACAAGTTATTAAGAACAACATTATATCACTAAACTTGAAAACGTAGATGACCTTAAGAAAGACACAAATGACCAAAGCTCACTCCAGAATGGATAACCAAAATAGCCCTCTCTCTACTAGAGAAAATGCTTTCATACTTAAAATGTTATCACAAAAACAAAACACAACATTCCAGAGCTAGGTGGCTTCCCTGGTGAATTCTACCACTGAGTACAGAACTGATACTAACTCTTCATCCACGTTCCAGGAAACAGAAGGGAGCACTTCCCCCTTCACTCTGGGGGGACTGCGAGGGAGGGAAAACCAGATCCTTCTTTTGCCCCACATAAAAATCAGTCACAGACCAAACTGTGGAACGTAAAACTAAAACCTGCTTGAAAAAAAAAAGGAGATCTTTGTATTTCTTAGATCTCTAGGACACAGAAAGCACAGCTATTTGTACTGGTTTGTGTTGTTAGAATTCATCACCACAGCTTGATGGCTTAAACAACACAAATTTACTCTTCTGTAGATCAGAAGCCCAAAACAGGTGGTGTGGGGCTACAATCAGAACAAGCAGGGCTGCGTTCCTTTCTGGTGGCTCTTCCCCCAGCTTCAAGTTCAGTGACGGCCAATGGATATGATTAATACACCCAACCAGAGATGAATCTCGAAAGTACTGTGCTAAGTGAAAGAAGTCAAGGACAAAACGCTACATACTGTTTTGGTCCATTTACGTGGCATTCTGGAAAAGGCACAACGACAAGGACAATGACCGCCAGAGGCTGGGGGACCTTTCTGAGCTGATGGAAACGTTCTGTATCTTGATTGTACTGATGGTTACACACTGTTTGTCAAAAGCAGAGAACACCCCAGGATAGTGAACAGTCTGTCAATTAGATCTCACTAAACATTTCTGAATAAGATAAAGAAAAAGCCTAAGCCACATAAAAGGCACTAACAGGTGGGTCAGGAAACCAAGAGTGCTGGCAATTTTTACAATGCCAAAAAGCTCAACATCTCAACAGCTTTTCACCCCAGGAAACCTGAGCCTCCCAGGAAAGAAATGTGCCTCGGACTTATGTGAGAGGCAGGGGGCATAAGCTGTGTAAGGAGAGTGGGATAGGCAAAGAGCCAGACAAGTCACTTACTCAATGTGAAGGTAAGCAAAGCAGCATCATGTCCACAGAGCTCTTGGAAGGAGCCAGGAAAAGAGCAGTGCATGTTTTCCTAACAAAGGTTAGCTGATGCCAGGGCAGGAAACTAATAGTGCTAAGAGTTCACATCACACGTGTATTACATATAAAGAGAATTTCTAGGGTCATTGGAAAGAAAAGACTTCACTAGGAAAAAAGTCTGTTCCTCTTCAAATTTATCCACTCATAATGGTTATCTCCATATTAAAATTAAAAATCAATCTAGAAAGAACCAGCAAGAGTTCTGGGTCTGAAACCCTGACACAGTAGCCGTCGTGACCACCACCTACAGTTCTGTAAGGCTGCAGGGCAGGTCAAACCCAAGGCTTGCATCAGTGCTGTGCTCCACATCCATCTTTTTAAATCTCCATGATTAAATGTTCCAAAATGTTGATGAGTGGAAACAAACCTGTGTTTCAGGCTCACCAACCATACTTCTTTATTCAGAAATTGGGATCTTACTTTATTTCACATTTAGAAACTTTCCTTTCTGTAAATCCAAAGCTCTGAAACAAAGCTAAGAGTGCACCACTAACTAAACATTAATATGGATAATAGATGAATCAATTAAAATTTTATGACTTAACATGAGCTACACTTTACTGTCATGTACCATTTAAGGAGTTTTTAGAAGTTTAATGTTCAAATTAAGTAAACACGAATCTAACAATTAATACATTTAGAAACAGATTTAGGTGAACATATACATTAATGCACAAGATTTACAGTGCAGCTATAGAATTCCCTAATCAGAATTTTTACATATGTAACACTAATATAAAAAGGTGTTATTAACTGTTAAACCCCCCATATCTAATAAAGAACTTATAACCAATTATAGAAACCTTACAACTCGGTAATAATAGGACAAGCAACCCAATTTATAAATGAGAAAAATATCTGAGTAGACATTTCAACAAAGAAGGTACACAAATAGCAAACAGGCACAGGAAGAGATGCTCAACACCATGAGTCATTACAGAAATGCAAATAAAGGTCACAACGAGATGTATATCTGCCAACATGGCTGAAACTGAAAAGACTGACAAGCTGTCGGCAAGAACGTGAGGGAACTAGAATTCTCTTTCGCTGCTAGCAGGGCTGCAAAATAGTCCTTACACTTTGGAAAACAGGATAGCAGTGTCTCATAAGTAAATGTACTCTTATCAATTCCACTGCCAGGAGAAGCAAAACCATGCTGGCAAACAAACACCTGCATGCGAAGGGTTCACAGCAGCTTCATGCATAAAGGCTCCAACATGGAAACAACATGTAGGTTTATCAATGGGTAAACAGATAAACTGGTATACACTCACAGGGCAGAATACAACTCATCAAAAACAGAGACAATATTGATTAATCCAACAACATGGCTGAAACTCAAAAGTATTATGCTAAGAATGTAACTTACACCTCAACCAACAGTTCTTTAAAAAGTTTTTTTAATAAATGATCCAAGTTTCTACCTTAAGAAGGCAGAAAAAAAAAGCAAATTAAACTCACTATAAAAGGAAGGAAATAATAAAGAGGAGAAATCAATGAAATGGACAAACAACTGAGAAAAACAAAAACGAGTTATTTGCAAAGACCAACTGGATAAACCTCAAACTAATATGATCAAGAAAAAAAAAAAACCGAAATTACCAGTATCAGGAATGAAAGCAGGGACATCAGTACAGATCTTACATACAATAGTAGAATAAGAGAATATTCTGAACAACTTTTAGATCAATAATTCTACAATTTAGGTGAAACAGACAAATTCCTTGGAAGAAAAAATTACCAAAGCTGACTTAAGATTAGATGAATAACTGTGTCTATATTAATTCAGAAGTAAAAACTTTCCAGAAAGAAAACTCTAGGTCCAGACTACTTAAATGGTGAATTCTGTCAAATATTTAAGGAATAAATAATACCAATCCTATGCAAATTCTCAGAAAACAAGATGGAACACTTCTTCCATTTATTTTACTAGGCTAGCATTGCTGATGCCAAACCCAGACCAAAAAGATCACGAAAGAAAAACACAAACCAACATTCCTCATGAATATTGACATAAAATTCTTTATCAAAATATTTACAAATTTAATCCAGCAATGTAAAAAACAAACAACCAACAGATAATGTACCACGACCAAGTGAGGTTTATCACAGGAATATAAGGTTAGTTTAACATTAAAAAATCATTAAGTGGAATTTACCATATTTACAAAATAAAGGAAAAAATCATATGATCATCTCAATTGATGCAGAAAAAGCATTAGAAAGAATTCAACATACATGATAAAAACTCTCAACAGACAGGAAAAAAAGGAACTCTTCAACATGATAAAGGACATTTAAAAAAAAACAAAACCCTACAGATTAACTTTATATTCAATGAATAAGGAGCACTTTCCCCTAGGATCCAGAACAAGGCGAAGACATATGCTGTCACTACCTCTTTCAACACTGTACTGGAGGTTACAGTAAGTGCAGTAAGAAAAAGAAATTGAGGCCATACATACTCGTAAAAAAAGGAGTAAAAATGTCTTTCTCATAGATGCAATGATCATGGATGTAAAAATCCTAAGAATATATTAAGAAGCTACTGGAATTCAATCAGTGAATTTAGCAAGATAACAGGACACAGGATCAATATGTTAAAAAATCATCTGTATTTTCATATAACTAGTAACAAGTAAAATGGAAATTTAAAAAATTCCATTTACAACATCTCAAAAAAACATGAAATACTTGGTATTATATTTAGCAAAGTATTTACAACCCTTATACACTGGAAATTACCAAATACTACTGAGAGAAAGCAAAGCAGATTTATATGGACTATGCTCATGCATTGGAAGACTCAATACTGTTATGATGTCATTTCTTGCAAAACTGATCTATGAAATCAACATCACCTCAATCAAACTCCCAGCACTGGGGAACTGCAAATTAAAAGCACAGCGAGATACTATTCATACCCAAATACTGATAAGTATACAGAACTTCTCAGTCATTGCTGGTCAGTATATAGTACAACTCCTTCAGAAAATTCTTAAAAAGTTGAGTACACATATAAAATTCTATTTATATGAAATTCAAGAACTGACAAAAGTCATTTATGGTAACAGAAACCAGAAAGGAATTTTGTGTGGGTAGCCAGGGGCAAGGATTGACTGCAAAGGCAGAAGAGGATTTTGGAAATGCTGGAAGTATCTTTACTAGGCCGGTAGTTACACAGCTATATACATCTTTTCAAAACTTATTACACTAAACAGTCCAAACTAGTACATTTTATTGTTTGTAATTTTATACCTCAGTAAAATTTATTTAAAAAGTAAAAACTGGGGCGCCTGGCTGGTTCAGTCGGTTAAGTGTCCAACTCTTGGTTTTGGCCCAGGTTACGATCTCACACAGTTGGTGACTTTGAGCCCCACACTGGGCTCTGTGCTGACAGTGAAGCCTGCTTGGGGTTCTCTCTCTCTCTCTCTCTGTCCCTCCCAAACTCTCTCTCTCTCAAAATAAATAAACTTAAAAAAAAAGTAAAAACTAAAAAAATTGTTATTTAAGTCCCTGCTCCCCCCTGCCTAGAAGTGCCACGTCACAGCGGGGCAGGCAGGCTGAGGGGACCCTGCAAGGCAGCGGGGCAACTACAACCGGGCCCAGGTTTTCAGACTGTGCCTCCAACCTCACAGAGGCCGCCGGGGGCGTTTCAGCAAGTCTCTAGTGTCCGCTTTGTCCCGTCTCACTTTGCTTACTAGTAGTTTTTCTTATTCTGTGAGGTGACGGAGACCTTTCTCCCCCTTAAATTCAGTTCTCCTCTATGACCAAAATACATTCCCACGTCTCCTCTGAAGAGTACAATTACCCAAGAATGCGGGACGTTCTAAAAACAAAGCTACGAAAATGTTAGCATGTAAGAGCAGGGACTTCCTCGCCAGGAGCAGATAAAAAAGAGCCTGGAGCTTCAGATGCAGGTGCAGTTCCCCTCCCCCTTACTGCGCTGTCAGGCTACTGGCTGCCAATGAGCCAGGTTCAAGACCATGTGCTTCATACACGGTTAGATCTCTGCATGTTTCTCTTCGTAACAAAGGGCAGGAAGCACAGCAGCTTTCGGACTCACTCACATCACAGAACAAGGGCAGGCAGACAGCGTCTGGAGGGCCCGCTGAGCAGACAGCTCAGTGTGACAGCTGTGTCCCGGATGTACACTTATTGCAAACGTAAGGAGTCACAGGCCCCAGAACACAAGTTACTCGTCAATCTGATGGAAGACTGAATACCAAACTGTAACAACTGTAACTGTGCTCTACTTTCAAGAACAGTTAAGAATATAAAAGATGGTGTCGTGTACATAATCTCAATAATCATAACATCCATGTGATGCCGTTAAAGATGCAGTTAAAAAAAGACAAAGAAAAAAAGAGAAACTCTTATTCAGAGGCTGGACCTGACCCAGACCCACTCATGTCAGATGGTAACAAGCCGGACAAAGTCAACAGAGGTCTCTGAGCGGCCGGGAGGGACCACAGAGGCCACGCCCCGGTGATGCCCAGAGCACCAGCCACTGGGAATGCCCGAGAGAGGCAGAGGGAAGAAAGCGTCTTTACAACAAACACACGGTCCGAGACCACTGAGTACAGAGAACCCATCTTCATCCCCACAACAATTTCTGAAAATACTCTGCATCACTTAACAACGATGACAGTCACTGACATTCGGAATAGTGACCGTGAGTAAACAACCCTTGCTCAACACAGCACAGTGTGTAGTCTGCTTTATGAAGGTGGCCAGAGGGGGTTCTAATTGTCATCATTTCCTGAAGTCCTGAGCTTCGCTCTCTCTCGATGTCGGGCGTGTGGAGCCTGTGCCCGGGTACTGCCCCTGGTGCTTAGTGAGTGGAAACAGTACCAGAAGTTTACATACATGTTCAGCAATGTTCGTAGAGCCACCAAAGGGATTAAACAAAATTTTAAGTTGTCAAGCACATTCTGAAAATGAGATTTCTCCAGTTATTATAAAACATCTTCCACAGAAAATAACCCATCCTACCTGCAGGGAGATAATTGCCAGGTCTCATTTGTAGGGTCATTATCGCCTACTGAAATTCTGTATTCTCTTCCACTTTCTAATTGGTGAGTGACTCATTATTCTCAGTTTCTCACTCCCTTTCCATCCCCTAAATAAAATAACACCCTCCATTTCCACAACGCTCCCTTCCCCCGCCCAACGCACAGCAGCACCGGCTGGTCACAGCATGGCCCCGGCTGCCCGACGTGAACGTTGGCGGGCTGTGCAATGCTTAGAGCCGCACCGCAACAAGAAAACACACGAGTCCTCCTTCTTACTGCCCAGTCCGACTGAGGAGGAGTACATTACCATCCTGTAGCACCTGGAGTTTAGACTCTTATCAGCCCTCACACGGACAGCTGGTAATCTGCTCACTTCCCTGAGCCAGACCTGGGGCTGGAACGCTTCGCACACGCTATCTATTTAATCCTCATAACTGCCCCATGAGATAGGTGCTACTTGCTGCTCACTTTCTAGCTGGGCAGGCTGGGGCAAAGAGGTGATTAAGCAACTGACCCACGGTCACACTGCCACGAAACAGCAGCGCCAATTAGGATTTCAAAGCTCACGGTCTTCACAGCACACCAGGAGCCTCTGTGGCCTGTACCCCGGCCGTCAGTCTGTACTTTGCTTCTGGAGTACACACGGAGTGCCCCAGATTGCCTGTATCCTGCTTTATTTGACTACAAAGCACGTATCTTCTCTTTGTGTGGCATCAAGCCATTACTGTCTTGACTTTCAAAAAGTTAGAGGACAAATCAAGCCAAATATTACAAACCTGGGCAGTTTTGAAACTTTGCTGTCTCAAAAATCACTGTAACACTAGAGTATGTAAGCACATTACCTGGGGTTACCGTTAGCTGAAAGCAGTGGAGCTTGTTTGGATCAGGAAAATGCACCTTACACGTACCTGCAAAAGAAACAGCACGTCAGGAAGGTCTGACAGCCAGCAGCAGCCCCTAGGCGGAGGCTAACCTTGAAACACACGTGGAATTTAAGGTGCTGGAGGAGGCTGTCGACCCCTCCTCGCTCTTGCTGTGACACCAGCTGTGCTAACACTGCAACCCGGTGGCTTTGCCCTGTGTCTGCCTCCTTACAGCCCTGCACTCCTTCATTCCAAAGTGAGATGGTTGCTTTCAACCTTCTAACGATCACTAACTCTGAGATCTTTCCATTAACTTTGAGAATAATGCTACTTTTCTGAAAAGAGAAAACCACACCTCAAGATTAATAAATGTGGGTAAGGCTAACTAAACTGGTGAAACCAGGAAAACGCAGGCTTTATGGGCTGTTCGCCCACCACCACACTTATTCAGGCCCACCACGGTAAATCGAAACTTAAAAGGTGTCCATGAGGGACGCCTGGGTGGCTCAGTCAGTTAAGCATCAGACTTTGGCTCAAGTCATTATCTTGCAGTTCATGAGTTCAAGCCCCACATCAAGCTCTGTGCCGACTGCTCTGAGCCTGGAGTCTGCTTCGGATTCTGTGCCCCCCTCTCTGTCTCCACTCACGTTCTATCTGTCTCTCTCTCAAAAATAAATAAACATTTAAAAAAAAAACAGTTAATAACAACAACAAAAAGGTGCCCATTAAATTAGCTAGCACCCAGAGTTTACCTGGCATTAAAACAACAACAACAACAAAAAACAGTTCTCACATCCCAGCTAGCTCTGCTCAGACGGCAGCGCCCTATGCCCACTGCACCACCCCGGAAGGGGTCTGGTGAACCAGGACAAGGAGTTCCCACCAGGAGAGGTAGTGGCTAGCGGTCAGATGGAAGCTGGCTACATCCTACGTCTGCTTCCTTCAAACAAAGGGTAGAGAAGAACAGTAAGCACACAGGAATAAATACCCGCTATATCGGGAAGGAACATAGGGAGAAATTGTCCATACTTGATAAACTCAGAAGATCCTACACTAAACTCCCTGGATCACCTACTGAGTGTATTTCTTACAAGTCCCACTGCAAACATTTGCCTGCTTTTATAATGGTATGAAATTCCATCGAAAATAGGATGATTTCAAACTTAGACTTGGAAGTGGCCCTTAGAGATCATCTAGTCCAAGGTCCTCAAGCATGACACAAAGGTCCAGAGAGGTCTGGCAACCAGCCCGGAATCACACAGGTTATCAACAGAAGGTTTAGTTCCCAAATTAAAGACTAGTTCATGGCTCTTCCTTCTCCTTTCACCACACCTCATCCCATGACTTCAGAAACAGGATGGTGCGATGCGTGAAAACCACACAAAACCGTTAGTAGGGGTTCTTCCTTCAGTCCCTGGGAAAATCACCACACAGTGAAAGGCAACTTAGTCTAGAAGAGCAAGAAGGGATCTTAGAGATTACACAGTCACACTCCTTATTTTATAAACAAGCTGGGAGCCTTGTAGTTCGAGACTTTTGCCCAAACCACATGTGTGAACTACACATGGAATAACGGGAATGTGTTTCATCCTTCCTAATCTTTCTTCTTAAAAATTTTTAAATGTTTATTCATTTTTGAGGGAGGGAGGGAGGGAGAGAGAGAGAGAGAGAGAGAGACATAGTGTGAGACAGGGAGGGGCAGATTGAGAGGCAGACAAAGAATCTGAAGCAGCTCCAGGTTCTGAGTTGTTGGCACAGAGCCCGATGCGAGGCTCGAACCCACGAACCGTGAGATCATGACTTGAGCTGAAGTCGGACGTTTAACCGACTGAGCTACCCAGGCTCCCCATTCTTCCTAATCTTAACTTGAAATGATAAATGCTATCTTTCCAGTGAGATATATGTAACAAAAACATACGACAAGGGCTTTGAAAACATTCACTCATCAGCTGAAGTTGGCATCATTCGTTTTTAATACTTAGCATTCTCATTCGTTTTAATAAAGGTATATATGTAGGAATCCATCCTTCTAGAACAAACTGGCCCACCATTAATAAGTTACCAAGGTAGATTAAAAAAACAATAAAACTACTAAAAAGAACCAAACATTTTAAAACTCAAAAAAGCCTAACTACCACCACAAAAAGTGAAAAGTCTGGTTTGTTTTAGTTAATGCAAGGGCTGTATGAAAACTGCCACTCTGGCCTTTCCTCTGCCTGCCGGCACGGGCTGGCACAGCCATCCTTCCGTCTATCTGAGAGGGATTTTGTGCTTCTTGCCTGCCTGGAGCTCCAAACTGGTTCTCGAGGAGTACGGAAGCATCACTCCCATGTGGCAGGGTCTTTTCTTTTCCTTCATTAGCACTTTAGAGAGATGCTAAGGATTTATTCTTTGGTGGATCTTTGTTTGGTGGATCTGTGATGAGTTGTGTGCTTTTGGAAAGCATGGCTTACTTGTATCAACTAACTTAACCCGACTCTGACAGGGCAGAGGGTAGGGAGAAAGTGCGAAAAGGGGCAGAGAGCATGTAGTTTGTTTTTTGTTTTTATCTGAACCTGGGCCATCAAGGCTAGCAAGCTACCTTTTTCAAACCTAAGGTAAGAATTAAAATCCTGGCTTGAAACCCGACTACACAGTTTGTTTTCATACCTTTTTTTTTTTCTTAAAGTAAGCTCCACGCCCAACATGGGGTTTGAACACAGGACCCTGAGCTCAAGAGTCACATGCTCTACTGACAAACCAGTTTGTTTTTAAACCAAGAGGTTAGATAAAGCTAAAGCTATCCTCTTCTATGGGCTAAAGCCCAGTAATCTCCGTCAGTCTTATTTAAGGACAAAATGAACCACGTGTCTTTGATGCAACATATGCATGTGTACATACATAAGCCCTTTAAGAGAATCCCAAGACACTTCCTTCCAGTTCTCACTAGAAGAAAACTTTAAGGTCAAGCAATTCAGGTATTTTTAAGACTTTTTTGACTGAGACCCACACTAAGAAGCCTATTTTATATTACAACCCACCACACCCATATGTAAATACCATACATTAAAAATAAGTTTTCAAGAAACTGTGTGTACTTACCCTTACAAATGGTTCTGTGGCCACTTAAGGGCACACCCACTACCATACTTCTACCTTTAGATGGCGGCGGGAGCAGACCCTCTCTGACCTGTGTCAGGTGGGCCAGACACCCAGTTCTCTAGAACTTGGAGACTGACCAGGAGGCAGACCAGGACACCGACGTATAAAGTATTTCACCTACACTGACAAACATCCTCAACCCCTGAACTGTTTTTAACCAAGTATGATGACAAAAAGTCCTAATTAAAAAACGAAAGTAAAATAGTCAAAGCTTTCAGGCTTTAGTGGTCTTATAAAAATTAGTTAAGTTTGGGAAGGAGAGGAAAAAAACCCACATTATTGACACATCACACAAATGAGCTGCCTGGTGAGTGGGCCTGCTCACAGGTGAGGACCACACTGTCGGTCCTTGTGCCCAGGCCGGAAGGACTGAGCACGGTGAGGACAGCTGGTGACATCAGGGCAGTGTGGCCATCCCAGCTCATCACGAAGATAAATTACAAGTAAGCACTTTGTAGACTAAAAAGGTGGGACTGTCACTCACAAAAATAAGACTGTCACTGATTTGTATCTTTTCACTTAAAGAGGACGTGGGACAGGGATGCCTGGGTAGCTCAATCAGTTGAACATTAATTCTTGATTTTGGCTCAGGTCATGCATGGTCTCATGGTTTGTGAGATGGAGCCCCGTGTCTGTCTGTCTCTCTCTCTCTCTCTCTCCCTTTCTCTCCCCCTCCTTAGCTCATGCACGTGCAGTCTCTAAAAAAGATGACGTGGGACAGAACGCTGTGGAAGAGATGCAAAACTGAACCAGTCACCTGCCATAGGAAGGAGAGAGGAGGCACCACTGTGCTACCTTCAGAAGGACGGTAAGTACCTCATTCTTAACCAGAGCCTGGAAAAATCCTACCTGTTTGCACAAAATTATAACTCACTCCTAACACACATGAAAACCAGGCTTTGGGCCATGCAAGGTCATTACAACATAAAAAGCTTCTCTGTGCAGTTACCCTGCAGCACTTACGGTCTGAGTGTGGACGCTATACTTACAGGGTAAATTAGCTTCAAGCTCGGCAACCTCTGTGGAAACAAAGAGACCATCGTTAATACCCATCAACTCTGCACATAAAATCCCTATTCTAAACTGGCAACTTCTTCCAGGATGCTGTGTAACAAAACGGACTGAGTAATGGAAATCTACACTTGGTCTACTGTTAAGACTACAAGCCGTGCAACCACTTTCAAATACACAAAGGGCCTTGCGGGATGCCGCCAGATATGGTCACGGGCCCTTGAAAACATACTTGGTATGAATGAAAATAATTTAAAATTCACACAGAAATCCCCCATAGGTAAATGGTCACTAAAGTGGTTTTGAAAGTCTTGTTCCCCACACAGCGGAGCTACTGCCCTTGGGATGTGATTTATATACGCACCTTGTGTCTCTTCGGGCTCCTTCAGACCTGTCTCCCCAGGCGGGCTGGGCCCGTGTGTGCTGGACCTTCCCCCTGGAAGCTCTGCCTCCTGCCAGGGCCCCACGACTGGGCTCCCGGCCCACCATCTGTTAACATCTGCGACTGCCCAGAGAGTGGGGCTCAGAGCTGCAGTCCTGCCCCATCTGTCAGCCACTCAGTCAGCAGTTAAGCCCAGCGCCCCTCTGTCAGGACAAAGCCGCAGATCCCCCACTGCTACTACTAAGAGCGCTCTGGGGACACCCGGAAATATGTAGGCAGGCAAGGCATCGGTGCCTCAGACATAGCAGAACCTGCTCTGGGGTCCTGGGAGCACAGAGATCCCCACCCGCTGTGGAGAACAGAGGTAGGAGGTCTATGTGCCAGGCTTTAAAGAATACGTAGAATTAAGTCCAGGAGAAGAGGGAGAGAAAAGTTATGCCAAGAAGGTAAGTTAGTGATGTGCAAGAGCACAGATAAGTACAGGCAGCAGAAGGCACGCAGCACACCCAGAGCAATGGGTACGACAGAGCGAGGAGAAACGAGGAGGGCCCCGCGTGCGTGGCCCAGAGTTCTAGACTTGAATCTGCAGAGGGTCATTTCTGCACAAAAGTTTCCAAACTTTCCGCAAGAGGACAACTTTAGAAAGAGCAAAGAGGAGGTCCAGTGACCTATGACACAAGGTGGCCAGGGCCTAGCAGAGAGACAGTCGAGAGCCTGAGGGCACAGAGGACGCAAGGGTCTGCCAGCTGTGTGGGGCTGGGGGATCCCAGATGGCACCGGGGGCTGAGGGGGGAGGAAGCTGAAATCTGGGCGCACAGCCAGGGCCAAGGAGACCACCTGGACGTCATGAGACTGACCAGGAAGGCTGGCAGGAAGAACGAAGCTCAGCAGAGAGCAAAGTCACCGTGACAAACAGGCGGAAAAGTAGGAGACACGTGGGGAACGTAAGTGATTCAAGAAAGAGACTGATCGCAGGGAAATGAGGCACCAGATCTGGATGTGGATCAGACCCTGTTGAGGGCATTCGAAACAGCAGGAAGCCAGGTGGCAAGATGGAAACCAGATTCCAAAAAACTAAGAAGTAAATGGGGGGTCAAAATACAGAAGCAGTGGGTAGGGGATTCCTTCATGTGAAGTGCGGAAGGGTGGGCAGCGCAAGGGACAGCCGATGCCATGAGGCTGGGAAGCTGAACACCGAGCGCGTCAGTGGGAAGATGGGCCGATCTCCATTCTGAGGCCGGACGCTGGAGATTCACGGGCTGTTAATATCCACTATTTGAGAAGCCGTGAACATGGGGCGTCTGGGTGGCTCAGTCGGTGAAGCGTCCGACTTTGGCTCAGGTCATGATCTCGCGGTTCGTGGGTTCGAGCCCCGCATTGGGCTCTGTGCTGACAGCTCGGAGTCTAGAGCCTGCTTCAGATTCTGTATCTCACTCTCTCTCTCTCTCAGAAATAAATAAAACGGGGCGCCTGGGTGGCTTAGTCGGTTAAGCGTCCGACTTTTGCTTAGGTCATGATCTCGCGGTTCATGGGTTCGGACCCTGCATCGGGCTCTGTGCTGACTGCCAGCTCAGAGCCTGGGGCCAATTTCAGAGTCTGTATCTCCCTCTCTCTCTGACCCTCCCCTGCTCACGCTGTCTCTCTCTCTCTCCTAGAATAAAAAATATTTAAAAATAAATAAATAAAACATTTTAAAAAATTAAAAAAAAAAAAAGAGAGAATCCGGGGACAGCTGGCCCACTAAATGTGTCTGCTCTGGACACAGGATCTGCAACGCGCATTCAGAAAAGCACAGTGGGGCAGAGGAGAGCAGAGCTAGGGAGTGAAAGGTGCTCCCGTCGTTCTCCAGTGTTCTGCCCATGTCCTAGCCGGGGAGAGTGCTCTCACTCCTGAGACAAGGGGCAAATGTCTTCCATGGAGCTGGGCATGGAGACAGGAGCGCCAGTTAATTATCCTCTTGCTGTCATGAGAAAAGGAACAAATTGTGTCGTGAAGTGCATTTACACCCTATGAATGTTCACTATCGTTTTCTTCTAATGACCAGTGAACTTGGGTTTCGTCTTTCTGAATGGCCCGTTCTCACTGTCCTGGGGACAGGGCACTCGCCAAAGAAAACTGCAGGAGGCAAAGGCAGGCTGAGGCCACAGTGCTACCTGCTCCGAGGACAGCAATACCAGGTCCTCTGAGGACCCCCCAGAGCCACACTCCTCTCTGGAAGCTCACACAGGACATTTGTTTTATCAAAAAAGCATACATTTTAACAAACGAGCCATTCATATTAATCACTTTAAAATAAATGTTACCTGGGGGCACCTGGATGGCTCAGTCAATTAAGGGTGTTAAGCATCCAACTCCTGGATTTCAGCTCAGGTCATTATCTTACTGTTTGTGAGATCGAGCTCCTGTTTGGGAGTGTGGAGCCTGCTTAGGGTTCGTTCTCTCTCTCTCTCTCTCTCTCTCTCTCTCTCTCTCTCTCTCTCCCCTCTCGCCCCCCCCGCCACTGCTCTCCTGCTCACACATAGCTTATTGGTAAGAACTTACAAGAAACTGTCCTTGAGGGCCCTTGTTTTGAGAGACTGACGCCAGACCTGGCTTTCCCCGGCAAGCCTGCCCCACCTAGGTGTGAAACTCTGGCAGTCCAGTGTGCCCAGAGAATCTGGGGGGGCGGGGGCCACACAACAGAAGCAAAATGTCTAAGAAGGCCAGCTGGTGCCAAGGGTTGGGGAGGGGCAGGGTCAGGACACAGGAGGACAGCAAGGCACTGACTAGGAGCACAGTGGTGACCGAGTCACAGAGGCAGACCCCTGCCCCACCGAGATGGGGCCAGAGGCCTGTGTCCACAGGACACTTCACTGTAGGGCAGGGATCCCCTGGCCTGGCTGCACAGCAGCCACCTGGGGAGTTTTCTGCTCTTTTCCCCACGTATCAAACAACCGCTTTGCTGAGGCACAATTTGCAAGAAAACAAACCTATTCTAAGTGTGTGATTCAATCATTTCTAGTCAAAACCTGGAGCTGTGCATTTCTCGCCACAACTAGAACCCGCTGGGCTCTTACGGCTCCTAGCCCCATGCAGACCCGTTACACGGCGGGTTCTACGTGGGGCCCAGGCCTCTGAAGGTTTTACTCTCCCCAGGTACGTGACACCGCCACAGGCCACTTGACCGTGCTCAAATATTTGCACACATATTTACATAGACCGACTTGATAACTTCACGCTGTAGTCTAGAATTTCAGCTCCAAAGATGAGTGCTGTGCTTGCATTTCCAGGGTCAGTGTCACTCAGTCTCGGAAAGCGGACAAGGGCTGGGAGAGCCCCACCACAGTCAGGGCCGCTGCAGGGTTTTGGTCCAAGAGCAGGCAGGGAGCACCATCTTGGGAGCAAAACAATTTCAATAAAGATGCTCAGCATTTTCGCTCAGCCTAGTGCGGAGGATAAAATAAGCCACACGCTCCCATGGAGCTGCCCCAAAGGACACAGTTCCTCTACACTTCAAATGATGACAAGTAAGAATGTATTAACGTCAGTAGTTATGCCTTAAAATCTACGTACATGAAGCCTATGGCCAAAGAAACCAGAGAATTGCTTTACATGCTTGAGAAGCCTCTTAGCAAAGCAACAGCCCCTCCCTCATGACCTCACTGCCTGCAGGACACTACTGCTCACTGTAAAATAGCGAGAAATTCAGATATTTTTAATCTGCCAAAGTCTCGCCTGCTCCAAGACGCTAGCACCTCTACCCCACCGGCCTTGCCTTTCATCTTGCACAATTCCAGGGCTGCACAACTTCCCTCTTAAACTTAAGACTCTTCCTTTCTAACTAAAAAGCAAACCACAGGCCCACTTGAAGCATGACTGGGCTGAAATTTTCAGATTACAAATCCACCTGATGACCACAGTGGCCCTCACATGGCACATACTCACCCCTTTCTGCCAGGCTGCTCAGAGTACAGTGCTCTTGCTGTTTCCATGCTGCCGGCCACTCAGGTCTGCGCATTCTTCCCGGCAGGGGCTGTGCAGTGTGACCCAGCCCTGCAACCCCACTACTTGGTCCTGGGCTCGGCACACACACAGGCCGCTCAGGAAATGCTTAACAAATAAGCACCCTGGCCAGCAGCCGGCAGTGCTCCTGTGTGCCTGTCCTGAGATGAGAGGAGCCCTTGTCCTCATATAGTTAGGGACCAACATGCTCCTAAGGTGCTGGGAAAGTGTGTCCCCCCAAGTTCCTATGTTGAAGCCCTAACCCTGTCCCTACATGTGATGGCATTAGGAGGTGGGGGCTTTGGGAGGTGATGAGAACTAAGTGGTGTCATGAGGGTGGGGCCTTCACGATGGCATTAGTGCCCTCATAAGAAGAGACACCAGGCGCTTGGCGAGCGCCAAAGATTTCTTTGGCTAGAACTTTCTCTTAGCTTCCCGCCTATCTTTATGTGTTGAGCACCCTTCTGTACTCTCAGTACCCACGCACCGTGCCCTTGTCTGGGAGACACTTGAACTAAGGGCATCAGCTCCTCCAGAGACAGCACTGCTCGAACCCAGGCCTGAGGACCCCATGGAGCCTCACCTCAGCCCCTCCGCTCAGTCCAGGGCCCTCTAGCAGCACACTGCAGAGAGCGGGCGCAGAGCACCCACGGTCCCCTTCACACTGAGAGCAAGCAAGGCTGTCACCCTGAAAACCAGCACAGCTGCTGTAGCAGAGACTGGTATCAGTGGGAATGGAGCCCAAGGCCTCATACCACCCCCACTTTCAACAGGAGTGGACAAGGTCAACTTGAAACCTCGTCTGTCTTCCACAACCCTCCCCGCCCAACTGGGCTACTGGGCACACCCAAGGGGGCCACCAAGTTTCCTGGGCAGCTCCAATGGTATTTACCCTTTCAACAAAGCATTTTTTAAAGGTTAGCCTTGGGGCCAGCTGCCTTAGCTCCATGTTGGCAGGACTCCGCCTTCTGGGCCACTGCTCCAGTTTTCAAAATACATACAGTAGTGACATGCCTGGGTGGGTCAGTTGGTTAAGCATCTGACTTCGGCTCAGGTAATGATCTCCATGGTCTGGGGGTTCGAGCCTTGCACTGAGAACTCAGAGCCTGGGGCTGCTTCAGATTCTGTGTCTCCCTCTCTCTCTGCCCCTTCTTTTCCCTCCCCCCTCAAAAATACACATCAAATAAAAATAAACATCAAATACATACTGTAGTGCTAAGTACTCCGAGTACTTTGTAAACACGGCGAGCCAAACCTCGAGCCCGCCCCCAGAGTCCCAAGCAGGGCCTGGCATGGAGAAAGAGAACAATAAATGGTTCTCCTTCCCCCCACTCTTCCAGGAACTGCACCGGACAGGCCCCTCCTATCTATCCCATCCCATGACCAAACTGCTTAGGTGGACACAGCTCACCTGCGGCCCCATGTGGCACCCCGAGGAGGTACCTGCACCCTAGGCCCTGGGGAGCACATGGAGGTGGGCAGCTAGGCCTCTCTGCTCCAGGCCTGGAGCATGGAGAGCCACCCACCACGGCCCCAGGCCACCAGAAACCACCTGGGGTGCAGGGGCTGATGTGGATAAAGGTGCACACAGGTTCATTCTCTCTCGTTCCCCTAATTCCAGAGCTGACCCTGACCTCAGCTCAGTCCAAGTCCCCACATCTGACAAGGACTGGCAGAGGTGAAGGTTCCTGCTGGCTCCTTCCTGGAGCCTTCTGGGGTCTTGCAGGTCACTAATAGTAGGCTGGCACACGGCTGGACTAAAATGTTTGTTGAGTGAAGAAATGAAAGAACACAAAGACACATATGACCCTACTGTACAAAAGGTGCCAAGCTTCTGCTAGTAAGACTCTACTAGGCTTTTCTGGGTGGTGGGGAGCACATCAGACTTAGAACCTGATGGGCACAGTGGCCCCACAAAGGTCCACCAGGAATTTAGTGCCACCTGCCTTGTGGCTAGAAACACTGGTAAAGGCTCCCAAGTTAGGCCCAGACCTGCACAGATCTGACACTCTCTCCACAGTGTCCCCAGGTCCTAGGATTCATGGCAGACAACAGCTCCCGGGCTCAGCCCAGAAATACTCAATTGTTCTGCACCCTCCAGGGGCCACTGCTGCTGCTGTTACAGGCGTCACCCCAGTTCCGGCCTGGGGGACGTCCCTGACAGTTACCCACGGGGTGCAGATGAAAAGGTGGTGTAACCAAGGTGCCAGCACAGGAGAAGCACCCCCCCCAGCCCACCGGCCAGCTGCTCCCAGGCAGGCTTTGGTGTTTCCAGGGAGATGGACTCCAGCCTTCCAGAGGCAAGAAAAGGGAACAGGAGCTACAGCTGTGCAGCCACGACTGGCCTGCCGACCTCTGCTCTGTCCGTCCGTCAGCTCAACCCCACAGCCGTCTGCATCAAGCCAGATCCCAACCTCAGGGCAACAGGATAAACTGCCGCTCCCCTCCGCCCCAACACATGGCTGTCAGCAGACGGCCTTCAGCTCTCAGTCCCTCCAGGAACTGTAGGGGCTGCACAGACCCCCTGACCCCAGGCCACCCCCCTCTCAGGACAGCCCCGAGACAACTGATCAACACGAGCAGGAAGACCTGACCATCTTGTCTGATGGGGTACAGCTCCGAACTACACCTGCCGAAGCAGAGGCTGATTGCTCGGTTTCTTACTCTGCGTAAGCCCACGTCCTTCCTCTCCCTCCGCAGGTGTCAGTCCTGGGGGTACCCGTTCCTAACTCTCCTGACAGATTCCGCACTCCCAGGAATCCAGCCGGTGGCATTGAATCTCAGTACACTTTTGTGCAACCTAATGATCGTCATGAGTAACATTCTCACATGAGCCGAGTCATAGCCCAGGATGACAGTCCTGACTACAGCAATCTTTTTGAACTCAGACACCCGACTTCTCTCAAAGTCTCCAAACAGGCGTCCCCTACAAGAGGCTTCACCATAATCATCCCAAGTGCCCCCAAATGCTACGAACTCCTGGACTCCACACACCACTTCCACTGTCAGAAAGCCCCAGAATGAAGACCTCGGCCACATCCAGTCAAGCAGAGGACCGCTGTAGGTGTGGACCAGGCGACCATGGACCATCAGGGCATCCTTTATTATGCACTGGTTTTTCACAGCCCCCAATGTCAGGTCAGGCCCCACCTTGCTCTCTACCTAGCCTCCATCACAAGCTCAAACTGCTCTCCACTCAGCCAGCTCAGCCTGGTCCAATGGCCCCCGGGGCAGAAGGAGGGAGCAGGCCACATGAGGGGTGTGTTACTGAGCCCCGCTACCACAACCAGCCCAGAAACCCGATCGTCACCGGCGCCCCGGGAGGATGGGAACAGGTGGCTTCATGAGGTGGTTCTGCATCTCTCTGATGAGTCTCCCAAGATCAAGGACCTTAACAGGGCCCTGTAAACCCAGTCAAAGACACTGGGAGCCAGAGCAGAGTCTAGCTTTGTAAGCCTCAGTGGGCCCCTGACCCCGGGCCGCATCGGGCCCCAGAGCCATCTGAGAGCTCGCAGGTGAGTCCCTGAGCAGGGTGGACAGGGCGCAGGAGCCCTTGTACTGCCCTGAATGCCCTTTTCAGTGGACTTGCACTTCTGCTTCTTCAGATTTTGCTGGCCAGGTCTGCTACCCCAGAGCCTGTCCCACCCCAAAATGTGGGTCTGGCTCTCCTGCTACAACACAGTTGTAATCTGGGCAAGTTTCTTAGCCTCTTTGAGTCTCAGTTCTTTAGCTACAAAATGAACCACTCACCTGGCAAGGCCTAGCAAAAGCCAAACGAGAACTACCTTCCAAAGTGTCCAATGGAGGGCCAGGCCCCAAGGACCCAGTGCACAGAAGCTGCTATTAACCACAACGAGGGACACGGTGAGGCACCTGGGACAGCCCACCAGCTTCTTCCCACCCGCTCCTCCTCAGCAAACATCTGGACCTTCCTCACTGTAACCCCCGGGCGCTACAATACCCCCACCTAAGGAAAGCGTCAACACCTCAAACCCCTTCCTCGGCTCGCGTGGCTCCTGGCTTCCTCTGCAGATGGGACCCTGGAGCCAGCATCTGGGGAAGAGCTTCAAGGCCTACCGGGCCCATCAGCTGAGGAGCGCGGCCCGGGTCCCACCCGGACTCCCGCAGTGCCATCACCAATTCTGGATTCAATCTGATGTCATGGGTGCCACCAAAGTGTACAAAATGATTTTCACTCCATCGTCAGCCCACCACCCATCAGGCGGGATAGGCCTGGGCTAAGGCAAGCTGCGGGGGCGGGAGGAACAAGGAGGGGCGCCTGAGCCTGGTGCCTTCCTGCTCCTGCACCTGCCCAAGCGCAGCACGGCTTCGCTTCCGAGGACAAACAGCACATTTACACACACCGGCTCTACTGCCACCAGGTCCGTTTCAGGACACACGAATGCCAGTAACCCACGGGGTCTGCCTGCCGCAACAGGAAAACAGGCAGTCCTAACTAACTGTGTAGTCTGCTTTTTTCCTAGCTCCTCCACACTTAAGAAATGTAAACACATGCCAGAAAGCAGAAAGTGCTGCAAATTCTGAGCTCCTGAGGACAGGAACTACTTCTTCTTCATCTGTGGTAGTCTCATGACCCGAGGACACTGCCTCTGCACCTGACAGGCCTAAGTCTGTTCAATGACTGAATGCAAAAGTTCCGTAGAAACACACGCATATTCTCTCTCTCTCTCTCTCTCACACACACACACACACACACACACACACACGCTCATATACATTACACAAACCCTCCTCCAAAGACAAGAGTTCTAGGGCACTCGGTTATTAATTCTGTGACGAGATCTAATTTTGTACAAGGCTCTCCTCAGGCCGTGACTTGAATAAAGTACAGAAGGATGCTAAGAGATTACTGACCTCCACTCCCTCCCTATACAGACCAGAAACGGGTGCTGAGGTGTTGGAGAGGGACCCTGGCTTCTTGTGACTGAGCACCAGAAAGGAAGGTCCTCCCCTGCCACACGCACGCCAGCCAGACACTGACGGCACCAGGACCAGTCCCGGGCCAGCCAACTCCCAGCACTGTAATCCTTCCGCTAGCATCCCGGCAGCCCCTACACAGCACGATCCGAGCGTGTGAGGCACATGCCACGTTTTCTGGTTGTTAGCGTGCCCATACTGTGCGCACAGTACAAAGTCCTTGTGAGTGACAAGCAATCGTATCTTTAAATGTATTCAAACAAGTATTTCTACTCAGCAGCAGGCCCCTCCATATCCCAGAAGAGCCTCCAGTCAGACTTCATTTTGTTACAGGATAGAAAACAGCTCGCGTGGATGACATCACCTTTCACAAGCAGCCTGTCTCTCACAGACACCCTCCGAGTGGAGTCGGAGGCCGTGGCTGACGTCCGGGACCCTTTGAGACCGTCATCCCGCTTCAGTTTGCTCGCCAGCGTCAGCATTACTGCTACCTTTATCCTGAAAGACAGATCGAAAGCAGGGTTAAGGACACATCTCTAGACACTGACTGGAAATTGGAGACAATAATATAAGGTAGTTAACTGTTTCCTGTAACTTAGAGAAAAACTCCGTACATAAGATGCATCCATAAGAATGGATTCCTTCATAATCAATTTGGGAAATCTCTATGCTATCCTGCATAAGTCTAATTTTTTAAACTACAAATGAAACATTTAAAGGGAGAGACATGGGGCACCTGAGTGGTTCAGCTGGTTGAGCGTTCGACTCTCGATTTTGGCTCAGGTCATGATCTCATGGTTTGTGAGTTCGAGCCCCACCTCAAGCTCTGTGCTGACAGCTCCGAACCTGCTTGGGATTCTCTATCCCTCTCTGTCTGTCCCTCCCCAATCTCTCTCAAAATGTATAAACTTAAAAAAAAAAAAANCGGGGCACCTGAGTGGTTCAGCTGGTTGAGCGTTCGACTCTTGATTTTGGCTCAGGTCATGATCTCATGGTTTGTGAGTTCGAGCCCCACCTCAAGCTCTGTGCTGACAGCTCCGAACCTGCTTGGGATTCTCTATCCCTCTCTGTCTGTCCCTCCCCAATCTCTCTCAAAATGTATAAACTTAAAAAAAAAAAAAACAAAAAAAACAACTTAAAAAGGGAGAGCCATGCATTTAGCATCATTGGGCACCAGGCCCTGGGATGCAGTGGTGACAAATCTTCCGACCTAGCGATCTGGCCCAATATTTACATAATTTCCTTTGTTACTTTAATATTATTTCCTTTCAGTACCAGTCTGATTGTTTTCAAAAGAAAATGACCTAAAACTTCCAAATGAAAAACTTGACCCAAACACAAAACTTTTAGTTTGAGGCCAAGATATCAAACGCCCATTGGTATTTGTAACCTTTTTTTTTTTAAAATGTTTTATTTATTTCTAGGAGAGAGAGANTATTTGTAACCATTTTTAACCCAGGTTCCTAACATAGCTTTTCACACCATCTTGTGTGTACCTCTCCTTCCTCCAAAGACTGGTAGATTTTATTTTCCATTATGTGTACCATAAAAAAAACATACTGAATATGATCTTCTGCATCATATGTGACCTACACACACATCCCTAACCTATTCAAGAACCACTGGTGTAAATGCTTCAAAAGATGGTTCTACTACACAAAGCATTCAAAGCTCCTAACATGTCAAATCTGGAAAGGATTTCTCTCTCCAACCCCCAATTCCCACTCTTTTTTATTGGTGTGGATCCCATGACAACAGGGCCCAGGAACTGCCTTGTCTGAGGCCAATCAGCTGCTAGGTGCAGTCACCACAGAAACGTCAGCGTCCCTCTTGGAGACGATGCGCACACTTTGATCCTGAGAGTGGGGACGGCTTCAGGGGCATGTATGTACATCAAGACTGATCTAACTGCATACTTCAAATACGTGCAGTTTCACGTCCTTCAATTACACCTCAGTAAAACTGACACTATCGTGAAAACGTACCAACACGAGCTTCTTCACTACCACCTGACCACGCCATCTCCCCAGGTGAACCTACACAGTGGCCTGGACCATAACCGCCAAACACACACCTTCTGAGCTTTACTCAGGCCAGGGAAGTATCCTATCCGTGCAAAACCCCATGAGCGAGGGCCCAGGAGCGGGAACGAAATCAGAAACACCCATGGGGGCTCCCGCCTGCAGTTCCATTTAGAGCCCGGCTCTCTTGCTCAGTCCCCACCTGGAATAATCTCGTCAGGAGTCCCTTCAGCAGGTCTGGACCCCCCAACAGAGCCTGCCTCCCCGGCCAGCCCCAAGGCCATGCACCCGGAGCTAAGCGCGTCCATCCTGCTGCGTGGGTAGGGCTGCCTGTAGACCAAGACGCGCACCCTGCCCGGAGCCTGACTGGTCTGTACCCTCCAGCTGACCTTGGCAATTCGAACATGGCGAGAAGAAAAACAAAGGCCCAGAGCGTATAGAGTCCCGCAGTACCCCAGGAAAGCTGTGACGCCCAGTGTGCAGAAGCCAGAGCCAGGGCACATGCCGGTCCACACCCAGCTCCCTGAGGACCTGTGCGGAAGGTGCCACTCCCAGCATCCGGCAACCTTTACAAGAAAGGCTCCTCCCCAACACACTCCTCCTTGTCCCCGCTCTGGGATTCCGCTTTTGTGACTCTCCTGCCCCCCACCGAGGCCTTCAACCCTACTGACAGCCAGATTCCTGGCTTCTTCAAGTCCGTGGCCCTCAAATACACCGGGCGCCAATGGCAAGGGACAAAAGGCAGGGACACTCGTGTTCTGTTGTCCCTTGGAGATAGCACTAAGCTCACTTTCCTAGCATTCTACGAAACCTAAGCGTCCAACGGCCACCCGTCCCTCCGTCTGTACTGTGACCGCATGCCACTTCGGGGGTAAACCCAGGGCCCAGTCTGGAGATGTTCCCGTGGCCATGAGGCGAATACCCTACAGAGATGTGAACAAAAAGGAAGGATCCAAACTGTCAGGAGGTCTGCTGGACACCGGCCGCTGCTTCAGAATTCTCTTCGCCTTCTGTAAGGCGCCTCACCCACGGAAGCCCTGGCGGAAACCCGGACCGCACCCTTGCTGCAAACTGCACCCCGTCAGGGCAGCAGTTCTGGGCACCGGCCAGCCGCACTGCATAGCACCCCGTCTCTAAATGCCACCGGTCCCAGTCGGCCCACTNGTGTGCTGATGACTAGTCTCATAGGGCGAGGTCAGGCCATGTCACCTGTGCAGGGACAGCAGGGGCCAGTCACTGCCAATCCTTCCTGCCATGAAAAGTCCCAATCTTGGAGTATAAGATGGAACTGCAGGTCGCTAGGGGACAACCAACTTCTCCGACCTAAGTGGCCCCTCTGGGGACACAAGAACGTCCAGGATGCCCTCCTCCTTTAGAACGCCAGGGCCCAGGAACCTCCCACCTGGCGGGAGAGTCACCCTGCCTGGCTGACAGCCCTTGGGAGCCCAGCCCTTTATTTTCATCAGCACACCTGCCACCTCCTTCCTGAAGGACAGGTAAATCGGGGTGGGGGGTCCTCAAGCCACACACCACCCAGCCTGGTGATGTCTTGTCTCCCGGCATCTCTCCCACTCCTCTGTCCCCCACCAACCCCCCTCATCCCCATCCCCAGCTGGAAATCCTCCGGCAAGCTGGCCTCCTCAACACCACCTTGCCCATTTCTGGAAGCTTCTGTTCGATCTGATGCTATGCAGGTCTGGAGTGCCCTCCTTCCCTTCGCCACCTAATCCTACTCCTTCCTCGGGACAGCAGGTCCCTCTGCGGATTCCGACATCTCCCCCAAGAAACGTTCCCCGGCCACTCCGATCCACCCAGTCCCCGCTCCAGGGCGGGAGGGAATGCCCAGAGGGCAGGGCTCAGTCCCCTCATGTGACAGATGAGGAAACTGAGCCCAGGGCGCGGAGGGCCACACCCAAGTTTACACACCAGCCGGAACCAGGTCTGGAATCCAAGACGCGGTGGTACAGACGGTTCCAAGCCGCCACCCCCTCCGGCCCCCTCGGCCCGGGCAAACCCCTCCAAACGAGCCGCGGCTGCCCCCAGCCGCCGGGCAGCTGCGGGGGCAGGCCCGCGAGGCGGGAGCCCCCCCTCCTCCCCCCTGCCGCTCTCCAGGCCCAGCCCGACTCCCGAGGCGCGGAGGAGCCGGGCGGCCTGCGTCCGGGTCCCGCTTCCCCCGGCCTCGGCGGGCTGGTGACCTTGGGCTCAGTTTCCGTCTGGACAATGCGGCCGGCAGCTCCCCCGCGACGGCGGGCTCGAGCGAGGCCGTGTG
>NW_027527429.1:2829910-2839248 GCF_008692635.1 Crocuta crocuta
TGGGCTCGGCGGCTAGCCTGCTGGGCCTCGGTCATTGGTCGAGAGTGCGTCCAGGGGCGGGCGTGAACTCGTCGCCCCTGCTGATTGGAGGGTAGCGGTCGGGGGCGGGGTCGCCCAGGCTGTTCCGGGAGCTTGCGCACCCGAGTGTCCGGTGCTCAGAGCTGCAGTTCCTACTTCCATTGATTTCGTCGTGAGCCGTGCCTGGACCTGCGAATCGGGGGTGCTGGGCCCTGCGTGCGCTGGGGGAGCGGCTGGGCCCCAGCTGACCGCCTCGGTGGTTGGGGCGCCCGCTGTGTACCCGGCACAGTGCCCAGGGTGCAAAGGACCAGGCCGCCCCGGAGCCGGAGGGGGCGGTGGCGGGGGTAGGCGGCGGTGGACGAGCAGCAGCCTGCTGGAGGGCGTGGACGCTTTCCGATTTCATCCCCCTTTTCGTCTCCTCCACGTTTGTAAAGTACTTTCTTTGGCTATAGTTCTAGCTTGTTGAACACAAATTCTCACGTCCATTTGCGTCTCTGATTGAAATAGGCGCTGGGCGGGGGGTGGAGTCGGACAGGGGTCCTGGAGGAATGGCCGTCTGAAACATGAGGGTCACCACGTGGACCGGGAAGAAAGAGCCAAGGAATTAGAATTTTATTTCCAGAAGCCCCATTGAATGGTCTTAAAGTGTGGAGTGACTGAGCTTTCTTTCTAAAAGAAGCTTCTGGCTCTCCGTGAGCTGGTGGGAGAGGAGCCAGGCAGGGAGGAGACCGGAGTCAGGAAGACCAGTGAGGAACACCTCGTGGTAGCCCTTCTGTTTGGAACACTTCTCCGTCGCCTGGCTGACTCTTGTCCCAAGCTTAGACGCCACTCATTCAGAGAGGCCCCAAAGTGTGGGCGGTGCAGGTGTCCCTCTGTGACTTCACTGGAGTCCTGTGCTTCCCCCTTCCTGGTGCTGGAGACTTCCTGCCACTGCCTGTTTCCCTAAGTTCAGCTCCTCAGCCCCTCCTCTGCCATGTTCCCCATCCTCCTCCCTCGCCCATCCTGTAACACAGCAGATGGTCAGAACCCATCCGCGTGGCAAGTATTGCACAAGCTGCTTGCAGGAGTCCCGGCAAGAGAAAATAAGACCTTGAAGCAGGGCAGCCGGTGAAGGTACCACTGGAATGAGTTGAGGGCTTGGCTCAGTCATAAGGGGCCACTCTGGTCGGGCTGCCCCGTACCCCAAATCTTAACCGTTGGGGATAAATGCCACCATTTCTGGCTCCATTTCACGAGGCTGCCTTGTGCTTTCACGTGATGTTTGTGTCAGGCTTACTAGGTTGTAAACTCATGCAGTCCTCACAACAGCCTCATGAATCAGGTATTTAGTTTACAGTAGCCTCCCCTCCCCCATCCACTGTTTTGCTTTCCAAGGTTCTAGTTACCCTCCGTTAACTGCAGCCAGGAAGCAGATGATCCTCCTTCAAGTGGATTGTCAGAAGGTAAATAAATACTAGCCTCATACCACGTCATTCACTTCCCTTCATCTCATCACGAGAAGAGGAAGGGTGCGTAGAGTACAATATACAGCACGGTAAGATATTTCGAGAGCGAGGGACCCCATTCACCTAACTTTTATTACAATATCTTGCTATAATTGTTCCGTTTTAATCCCTTACTGTGTCTAATTTACAAATTAAACTTTATCATGGTAGTATGTATATATAGGGAAAAACAGTCTACGCAAGCTTTGGTACTAATTGGTATCAGAGGGCCTTAGAATGTGTCCCATGCAGGTAAGGGGGGGAGCTACTGTATCCCCATTTCATAATGTAGAAACTGAGGCACACAAGCTAAGTGGTGTCCCTGACATGGCAGGGCTGGGATTTGCCCTCACCCAGTGCACCCACACCCCTTGGCAGCTGGTGGTCCCAGGAGCCAGGGAGGGGGTAAAGTTAACCCTCCTGCTTCCTGGAGAATCCATTTGTCGTCATCCAGGGCTTCTTCGGAAACGGAATTGGTACTAACTTAAGCACAGAAGATTGAGAAGGCTGGAGTGCTCCCAGAAGCCACGGAGGTCAGCTCTGGGGACCTGGGGGGCAGCGAGACGAGCTGTCACGGCCAGGGCTCTTGTTCTCAGTGCCTCCAGCTGACCCTTGGCCTCTGGAGCCTGGCCATGTCCTCCCAGAGGCCTCCTTGGGGCTGGGGCCTGGCCTCCGACGCATCTTTACAATCAGGCCATCAAGGGAGCTGCCCTCCTCCTCTTCCTCGCATTCTCTGGGAGGACTGGCTGGGCTTGGATCACAACACCCGCTGTGTGCACATATGGGAGGGAAGCGTAGTGGCTCAGTTGTGAGCCTCCCAGAGGGGTTCAGGTGCTAGAGGAAGAGCAAATCAAGACAATTCAACAGGTGTCCTTCCCATCTCCACCCTTACCCCAAGTTCAACCTGGACTTCCAGCTGGAGCCTGGAGCGGGGAGGTGCTCTGTTTGCAGCTAGGCCTGGCCCTGGACACACAGGCTGTGCAGCTGTCCCAGAGGCTGGCTTGGCTGGGCCCAGGGCTCACTGACCTGAGTGACGTGGTATTGGGCAAGCCTGGGATCTGGACACTGTCCAGCGTAGTGCAGCCTGCCGGCTGATGGACAGCGTCTGTTGCAAGAGTCTGGGTGCCTGCTGTTAGGGTGAGGCCCCCAAGGCAGAAAAAGTGACCTCTGTTGGCAAAGCCCTTGGGGGAACATAGCTTCCTGAGCCACCCACTCCCTACTCCCCTTTTGCTCTCACTGTGGATGGAACGGAGCTTTCCCTCATTAGGGTAGCATGTTTCAGTGAGAGGTAAAACCTGCAGCCTGGGTGAGTTGGCATCAGAGTCAGGCCCTTGGGGTCCGGTGCTCATGTTCTGCCCCATGCTGTCCTGTGGACTCCAAGCTTTCCCAAGGCAAGACCCTAGCAAAGCTAGGGAAATAGCCCTGGAGACACTAGATGTTGAGTAGATGTGGGTGGAAGGGTCCAGCCTGGCCCTCAGCTGGTAGTACCTGCTCCAACCTATTCTGTGTTGTTCCGGGTTATTCCAGGGTATGCGTCCTGCCCTCCAGCCAGGACCGTTATACAGGGAGCAAGGCCCGGGTACCGGAGAGAGCACGTCTCAATATACGGATCCTGTATCCCACGTGTCTTCTGAAATCTATTCCAACAAGTCAGGAACGATGTGATGAGCATCTACCGAGGGCTGAGAGCCAGGAAAGGACAGCCCCTGGCCTCCAAAAGCATGAGCTCCCAGGGAACTGGTAGTAGACAATTTACCACTGTGATTCAGCACGGAGGGGAGGAGGGAGGTTTATAACTGTGGTTCCTGAGGTTTGCTCTGCGTGGGGAGAGCCGTCTGTCCCACTGGAGTACCACAGACTATGGGGGATGGAAGGTGGAGAACAGCGATGCTGACCGTAGCCCTTGTGTTAGAATCCAACTGGAGAGGCTGAAAACAAATGCGTAAAACCCAAGATCTTGCTGCTGCTTTCTGTTGCCTGAAGTGGAGACAGGGTACTTGGAGACAGGTTCCTCGTTTCTAGAAAAAGCTTTATTGGGCCTTTCAGGGTGAAAGTGCCCTGGGTCTAATTTGGAGGGGAGGGTGAGGCACAGATGAGAGCAGCCAGAGCGGCTAGAAGTGGTTATGGGGACCTGGGTGAGCTGACTTAACCAAGACCCGTTGGTAGTCTTGGTGACCCAGTTCTGATATCCACTGTGGCCGGAGGGAGGGGGCGGGCTCTGTGCAGTTGGGTGAGATTAGAGCTCATGAGGAGGAGGAGGACGACGATGATGATGGTGAGGTGAGGGGCTATCCAGGCAGCAGTTAGATTCTAAGTACTATGACTTTAATTACCATATCTGGTGTCATTAACTTTCGGCTGCTCTTATAACTAGCTCCCATGGAAAACATCCATTTCCTTTATTATTTGAAAGATAATAAAACAGGCTGTGACAACTGCCCTGGAAAGGGACTGAGAATGGAGTTTTCAATATTCCAGGACTGAGATTTTCTTCATTCATCCTGAAGCAGCACTGTGCACACTTGAGCAAGGGTCGGGCACCGCGACTGGAATGGTTCCCCCTCCCCGCGGGCTGCACATAACGCGACTCTTCTCCTTCCAGGCCACCCGTCGGATCGGCCCCAAAGCTGGACAAGCTCTGAGCAAAGAGCAAAGCTGTCTTCCTCCAGAGACTTTTGCTTTTACTTTCTTGCAGAAATGTATTGAAATGGCTGCCGGCTTTTGTCACGCTCTCTCCTGTTTTGCATTTCACATTCTTCTCTATTAGTCACTAACCAAGGCTGATTCATCTTATCAGGTCTTTCTAGGCTGCTGATGAAACTGCTACCATTTTTTTTTTTTTTTTTTTTTTTTNGCTACCTTTTAAAGTGTAGTTCTGGTAGAGGACGTAAATAGTAGGAAGGTGCATGTGTGCACGCGTGTGTGTGGGGGGTGTGTGTGTGTGTGTGTGCGTGCCCCTGTACGGTGGGCTAAATAATAGCTCCCTAAAGATGTCCTAGTCCTAATTTCCAGAACCTGTGAATTTGTTACTTTACATGGTGAAATGGACTTTGCAGATATGATCAAGGCGGGGTGCATCGGCTGGGGGCTCATCACAGCACCTTCAGAGGAATCAGAATACTAACCTTGCTCTTGCAGTGAAGTCTTGCTGCCTGCTTATATGTANTAACATAATATAACATATATAATATAGGTTGTTATATATACATTTTTACATTTATTTTGAGAGGGAGAGTGTGAGCAAGTGAGGGAGGGACAGAAAGAGAGAGAGAGAGAGAGAGAGAGAGAATCCCAAGCAGGCTCTGCATTGTCAGCACAGAGCCCGATGTGGGGCTCAAACTCAGGAACCACAAGATGATGACCTGAGCCCAAGTCAGACACTTAACCCACTGAGCTACCCAGGAGCCCCGAGTTCCACATCTTGTAAAGAACCTAAAATGTTTGTAACTTTAGGTAGCTGGCGTTGTCTACCTCAGTGAGTGCTCTGGGCAAAATGCCACAAAGCAGTTTTCCCTTAAACATGGTTGAAAGCATTACCCATCAGCGTTTGCAGACACACTCCAGTGCACGAGGCAGGCACGTGACCAGGAGCAACCTTACCTGTTCTGAGCATGTGTAACACTCCAGGATCATGTCCTTGATCTCCATCCTGGGCTGCAAGCCCTAGGACCACGCTGGGGTCACCCCAGCCAGTCCCACCTGTGTGTGGAGCCCTACCCCCTGCGGTACAGCTGTCTCTGGCTGGAGACCGGAGGGGAGAACCATCACAACTAAAACCCTACTCCAGAACTCTGGTGACAGCAATGCTGTGGCACCTGTTTGTGAAGAGAAGGAGCCACCATGCAGAGTGGACCTGGCCACCCCTGCTCTGCTGGCATCTGGGGACTCAGCACAACTCCTTAGGAGGGAAATAAAAGTCCTACAAGCCTTAACTTCTTTGTTTTTTTAATGTTTATTTTTTGAGAGAGAGAGAGAAAGAGAGAGAGCGTGTTCGAGCACACAGGTAGGGGAGGGGCAGAGAGAGCCGGGGACAGAGAATCCCAAACAGACTCTGCACTGTCAGCACAGAGCCAGATGCAGGTCACAAGCTCACGGACTATGTGATCATGACCAGAGCTGAAGTTGGATGCTCAACCGACTGAGCCACCCAGGCACCCCAAGCCTTACCTTCTTTTGACACCATAATTCCACTCTTGGGTTTGGCCTGAGGAAGTAATCCAAAAGCAGGAACAGCCCTGAGAGAAAAATATTCACTGTATATGTAAATAAAAAGGTGGCTTGGAAGCCTCATGCTCAGTATTAGGGAAATGGTTAACTAAAGTGCCATTCAGTTACTTACAGGAACATAACACAGCGATGAAGCTCCATCACTATGCAGATTATATAGAACTGTGAGCACATTTATTAAATTAAATGAAGCAAACAATGCACGAATTATATTAATTCAACGACTGCAATTCTGGTAAAGATAAATAGATGGGCAGAGACAAGAAGTAAATGAACAAGAACAATAAAAAGAATAAAATTTTTGTGTCAGGGTAGTAGGACTTTGAATTTTCTTTTTTTAAATGTTTTTAATATTTTTTAAAAATTTATTTCTGAGAGAGAGAGAGAGAGACAGTGTGAGCAGGGGAGGGGCAGAGGGAGAGGGAGACACAGAGTCAGAAACAGGCTCCAGGCTCTGAGCTGTCAGCACAGAGCCCGACATGGGACTTGAATTCATGAACCCTGAGATCTTGACCAGAGCCGAAGTCGGACGTTTAACCGACTGAGCCACCCAGGCGCCCCTGGATTTTCTTTTTTTAAAGTTTTCATTTATTTTGTGTATATATTGTCTTCATAGCAATACAAAGGTCTCCTTTAAGCAAGATCGATCCTTCACTTGGAGTACAGGACTTCTCAAATAAATGGCTTTAAGGCTGCTACTTGCTACAGAAATAAATACAGAGAAACATATGTTCTTCCCTGGACAGGGATCTATTCCGAGTGCCTTGCTCCAGGGCGCCTGGGTCGCTTAGTCAGTTGAGCGTCTGACTCTTGATTTCAGTTCAGGGCATGATCTCATGGTTTGTGAGATCGAGCCCCGCGTCAAGCTGCATTGACAGTGCAGAGTCTGCTTGGGATTCTCTCTTCCTCAAAATAAATAAAAGCTTAAAAATCCCCCCCAAACCCCAGGCATCTATATCCTGCTTCCAAAGTCTTTCTGAATTCCCAGAAGACAAAGTCACTTTGAATTAAATGGCGACTGATGTTGAGGAGAGATTAGCTTCAGGCCAAATCCCGGTGCCAGGAGAACTGTCCCAGAGCTAACTGTCCACTCACGGATTCTGAACGTGTGTTTCCTACAGGAAAATGCAGTCTGCCTCAAGGCAGGCCCCAAGCACATGCTGGGGGGGAGGGGGCAGCAGACACTACCTCCACCGGAGAGGCTGGGAGCCCGGCCCTCTGGAGCGCTGTCGCAGATTACCATGAGGACGGGATGGAGGGAACACAGAGTGGGATGAAGGAAGATTCAAAGACACCCACCCTCGCCGGTTTACCTACTATTATTCTGGAAGTTCTGCCTAACCCAGTAAGGCAGGCCCCAGAAATAGAATGTGATTATTAGAAAGGAGGAGGCAACATGACCATTACATAATGACACAATGCGATCAGCTCCTGGGACCATCCAAGCAGCCGCTGAAAACTAGAAGGGGTAACGAGGGGCATGAACACAGGGACGCCGCTAAAACCAATCCTCAGGTACGCTTCCCACGCCAACAGCCACTGATTAGACGTTATCAAGCAACCCTTTTTATTTTTATTTCAGGTTTAATTGATTTTTTAAGTGTTTGTTATTTTCATTTTTGTTTTTAATGTTTTTTTTTTTTTTTGAGGGAGAGAGAGAGAGAGACGCAGGATCCAAAGCAGGGTCCAGGCTCTAGGCTGTCAGCACAGAGCCCGACGTTGGGCTCCAACTCACAGACCTCGAGATCATGACCTGAGCCAAAGTTGGACACTCAACCGACTGAGCCACCACAAGGCTCCCCAACAACCCTTTTTACAACAGGGAGGGAAGAAAGACACGTAAATTTGCAAGGTTATTTCAATAACCTTAATGGCAAATGGGCACGATCTGGATAAAGAAAATCACAAACTTTAGGTTTCTCAAAACGTACATTGCAGAGTTAAAAGCGTAGATGGCAGGCGTGCTAGCAGCTCATACCTGATGGACCCGGCCACGAATTCTCTAGCACGGAGGCTGGAGACCTGAGCCCTAGGAGGGCCCAGCCGCCTCTGGACAACGGCCTCCACGTGGATGGCCGCTGCGAGATAGGTGGCAATATCACCCCATCGCTGCTGTTTCCAGAGCAACAGCCTGGAAGTCAGCTAAGTCTCCCCTCAGAGATTCCAGGGGAAATAGAGGCACGGGAACAGGGAGTGACTCTGAGCGCTGCTTACAAGAATGAGCAGGTGCACTTCGCATATCGTAAAAGGGAAAAATTAGTGGCATGGTGGCAGGAATAAGGTAATGGTATTTCTGTAAAAACAGTGAGTTTAGATAGAGGGAAGTTTCCAGACTACTAGAAAATATTTACGAGCATATTGTATTAGTTTGCTAGGGCCGCTGAAAGGAAGTGGAGCGGCTTAAACAAAAACCTCCTGCTTCTCAGCTCTGGAGACTAGAAGCCCTAGATGTGGGCGGAGTTGGTCGCTTCTCTCTGCGGCTGTGCCTGCGCGGGGGACTCTGTGCCCCACCACTCCCCTTAGCATGCGCACCCCCCCTTCTGCCTGTGTGTTTGCCTCTGCCTTCAAAGGCCCTTTTTCTCGGGGCGTCTGGGTGGCTCAGTCAGTTGAGGCTCCGACTCATGATTTCGGCTTAAGTCATGATCCCAAGGTCGTGGGATTGAGCCCTGAGTCCGGCTCTGCACAGAGTGTGGAGCTTGCTTAAGATTATCTCTCTCCCTCTCTCTCTCTCTCCTTCTCTCTCTCTCCAAAAAAAAAAAAAAAAAAAAATTCCTCTTTATTACAAGGAGTCAGTCATAGAGGATTAAGTCCACCCAGATGACCTCAATTAAATTTTATCTCCGTAAAGATCCTGTCTCCAGTTAAGGTCACATTGTGAGGTTCTAGGGGCTAAGATTGCACAGAGGAATTTGGGGAGGGACAGCATTCAATCCACGAAGCTATCAGCCACTGTTACCAGCTGCCCTGGGGAAACAGGATGGGGTGGGGGTGGGAACAGGCGTCTCCACAGAACCCTGCCCGGTGTGATTTGCCCGTGGGGCAGAGGAGGAAGGGAACCTAGGACCTAGGGTTCAAAACACTGCAGTCCAAGGGGGGTCAGGGGGGCGGGAGCTGCACTCTGCAAAGGATCTGGTGGGGAGGGGGCTCTCTCCCTTACCCTCCAGATACAGAAGCAGGGTGGGGGCTGCAGCACTGCTAGGCTGGGGCCCCATGGGCCCCCCAAAAGGTAGGGTCGCTGGCTGGAGAAGAGCCTCCAGTCTCCTATGGGCATCTCAGAGAGACTTCTGGAAGTAACCTGGGATGCTAAGTCTCTGACACCAGGGATGTCCTGGGAGAAGCAGTCTCTCGCCACCTCCCACCATTTGGTATCTGTCTGCTCACAGGGGCCCCTCCTGACCTCGGTTACCGAGAGCTAAGAGCGCACCAGGTCAGCCTCCAGTCTCCTCGGGGCAGCCTCCTCCCCACCCTCCTCCACGGCCTCTGTGAACCAAGGGTGCCAGGGCTGGGAGGGGCAGGTGGGGGCTCGGAGGAGGAGGTGGGGGGCCAGGGGAGGAGGAGGAGGTGGGGGGTCAGAGGGGCAGGTGGGGGCTGGGAAGAGGAGATGAGGAG
>NW_027527429.1:2839313-2847422 GCF_008692635.1 Crocuta crocuta
GGGGGGGGGGGGGGGGCACGACAGAGGAGCCGAGGAAGAGCAAAGCCAGGGAGACTGGGCCTGGGGAGCCGTTTTATACACAGTCCGGGCTGTTACCCCTCGGGACGGGCTTCAGGACCCCCACGCCAGCCTCCTGCCACCAGGACTCACCCCCTCAAACAAGAGATCCCAAAGGAGCTTAGATTCCAGATGGGCTGTAGATCTAAATGTGGAAGATAAAACAATGCACTTTTGGAAGAACTCCTAGGAGAACACTTTCGTTGGGGAAGGCAAAGATTTCTTAACACAAAAAGCATGGGCTATAAAAGACAAGGAAGCACTGAACTGCATTAACATTTAGAATTTCTTCATCAAATAACACCATTAAGACGGTAAAAACACAAGCCACAGAGTGGAAGAAAATACTTGCAATCTGTATATCTCACAAAGAATTCATATCCAGAGCCTAGAGAGAATCTATAAATTTCCAAGTCAGAGGGGCACCTGGGTGGCTCAGTCCGTTAAGCTTCCCACTCTTGGTTTTGCTCAGGTCATGATCTCACAGTTTGTGGGCTGGAGACTTTCATCAGCCTCTGTGCTGAATTCTTTCTTTCTCCCTCTCTCTGCCCCTCCCTTCCTCTCCCTCTCTTTTGAAAGAAGGAAAGAAAGAAAGAAAGAAAGAAAGAAAGAAAGAAAGAAAGAAAGAAAGAAAGAAAGAAAGAAAGAAAGAAAGAAAGAAAAAGGAAGGAAGGAAGGGAGGGAGGGAGGAAGGAAGGAAGAGGGGCTCCTCGATGGACGCTTGGTTAAGCGTCCGACTTCGGCTCAGGTCGTGATCTCACAGTTCATGGGTTTGAGCCCCACGTTGGGCTCTGTGCTGACAGCTCAGAGCCTGGAGCTGCTTCGGATTCTGTGTCTCCCTCTCGCTCTGCCCCCCTCCCCCCACCCCCGCTCATGCTCTGTGTCTCAGAAATAAATAAACGTTAAAAGGAAGAAAGAAAGAGAAAGAAAAGGCAGGAATTCCCTAGGAAAAACCAGCCAAGGACTCGGGCAGTCACCGCACAAGGAAGCCACCCACATGGCAAAGGGCACTGAGATGGGCACCTGCTCTCTAGTCATCAGGGAAAGGCAAGTAGAAACCGCTGCGTGATGTCCTCACACTCATCAGAATCACTAACACGGGAAGACTGAGAAATAGGAAGCATTGCCAGGGTGCAGAGCAACCTTGACTCTCATCCGCTAATGGTGTGAAATTGACACTGGCTCAGGAGAACAGGCTCCGGCCCCGAGGTTGCACCACGGCTCGCAACCCGGCAACCCCACCCTTAGGTACCTGTTCGTTGATTCAGGGAACGAAGGTACTTATCATCCCACAATCTGGTTTTTAACTTCATCCTATGATGTTGAAATCTACTCATATTGCCAGACAGAGATCCACACCATTCACTTTAATAGGCACATGTTAGTCCTTCCTAAGAATGTTTCACAATTGTTTATCTGGTTTCTGAGTGCTGAACGTTTAGGTCACTTCCATTTATTTGGTATGATAAACACTGCAAACAGTGGCCTGTAGCGCAGGGAAGGCGTTTCTCCGACTTCTGTCCCTGGAAGTGAAATTGCTAGCTGGGGGAGTACGCGCATTTTGACTTTGCTGAAATTGCCACATTGGTTTTCTAGGTGGTTCCGTAAGAGGCCCACAAGCAGGATATGATGGTTTGCATTCCCCATTCCTCCTGGCATTGGCAGACTCGGTGAATTTTGCCATGTGGTGGGTACCAGACGGTCTCTCTCCTCGGTTTTCATTTGCATGTCTCTGAATGGTGAGTTTGTGTTTCACCTCTTGTGTCCGCTGGCTTTCCAGAGTTTTCCCTCCGGGAATGCGTCTTCATACCCTTTGCCAACTTTTCTATTGAGTCGTCTTTTTCTTATTCATTTGTAGAAGCTCTCCTATATTCTGGAACAAATCCTATGTGGAATACAGCAGATCTGTTACACACAGTGCAAAGTCTTCTGGTCAGTGGCTTGTCCTGCTTCATTACGGTGTCTTTGCCACACAGGAGTTTTAAGTGGGGACGCTGCCGGATGCATCAGTCTTTTCCCTTCTGAGCTTTTTCACTAAGAACTCCTCTTCCCCGAGATTATAAACAAAATTCTGTTTTTCTTCTAATAGTCTTACAGTTCCTAATATTTGAGTGTTGAATCCTTCAATTCAATTGACTCTGGGGAATGGTGACAGCAGGAATCCAACTGCATTTTTTTCCTATATAGACAACCAGTTGCTTCGGTGGCATCGGATGGCGCTGTCACTTCTTTCCCGTTGAAGTGTGATGTCATGGCGACCATAAGTCAAGTTCCCATATGTGTTTGGGCCTGTTTCTGGACTCTATTCTGCTCCATTGAGCGGTTTCCTCTCCTCCCACCAACACACACTGTTCTTTTTTTTTTTTTTAATGTTTGTTTATTTTTGAGAGACAGGCAGAGCATGGGGGGGAGGCGGGGGGGGGAGGAGCAGAGAGAGAGAGGGAGACACAGAATCCAAAGCAGGCTCCAGGCTCGGAGCTGTCTGCATAGAGCCCGACATGGGGCTCGAACTCACAAACTGTGAGATCATGACCTGAGCTGAAGTTGGACGGTTAACTGACTGAGCCACCCAGGCGCCCCTGTTATTTTTTTAAGTGTTTTAATTTACTTTAAGAGAGAGAACACAAGCAGGGGAGGAACAGAGAGAGAGGGAGAGAGACAGAATCTCAAGCAGGCTCTGTACTGTCAACACAGAGCCCAATGCAGGGCTTGAACTCACAAACCGTGAGATCATGACCTGAGCCAAAACCAAGAGTGAGACGCTTAACTGACTGAGCCACTCAGGCACCCCTTTTTCTGTTGTTGTTTTTTTTTTTAAATCATGTTTGTGGCATTTGCAATTTACTTTTGCATTCTATTTTTAAAAATTTTTTTAACGTTTATTTTTTTTAAATATTTTTTTAAATTTATTTCTAGGAGAGAGAGAGAGAGACAGCGTGAGCAGGGGAGGGTCAGAGAGAGAGGGAGTCACAGACTGAAACAGCCTACAGGCTCTGAGCTGGCAGTCAGCACAGAGCCCGATGCAGGGCTCGAACCCACGAACCGCGAGATCATGACCTAAGCGAAAGTCGGATGCTTAACCGACTAAGCCACCCAGGCGCTCCTTAACGTTTATTTTTGAAAGACAGACAGAGCACAAGCAGGGGAGGGGTAGAGAGAGGGAGACACAGAGTCCAAAGCAGCTCCAGGCTCTGAGCTGTCAGCACAGAGCCCAATGTGGGGCTCGAACTCACGGACTGCGAGATCATGCCCTGAGCCGAAGTTGGATGCTTAACCAACTGAGCCACCCAAGTGCCCTGACTTTTGCATTCTAAATAATATTTACTTTTATCCCTGACTTTGTGGTCATCACTGAGTACACTTTTTAAGTTTTATTTTATTTTCTAAAAATGCTTATTTTTTTGAGCAGGGAAGGGGCACAGTGAGAGGGGGACAGAGGATCCCAAGCAGGCTCTGAGTTGTCAGCACAGAGCCCGGTGCGCGGCTCCAACTCACAAACCACAAGATCATGACCTGAGCCGAATTCAGATGCTCAAAGGAATGAGCCACCCAGATGCCCCTTAAGTATACATGGCAAACCTCTCCAAAAGTTTCTACAGCCGTTGCGGTATACCTACCCCACCCCCAAGATGTCCACATCCTAATCCTCGGAAACTGTGAATATGTTACCTCACGTGGCCAAAAGGATTTTGCCGATGGGATTAAGTGATGGATTTTGAAACGGGGAGATGATCCTGGATTATCCAAGGGGCCCTAACTGTAAGTATGAGAGGAAGGCAGGAGGGTCGAAGTCTGAGTGAGTGAGCTATTAGGGCAGAAGCAGAGGTCAGAGATGCAGGGAGAGATTTGAAGATGCTTCGCTGCTAGCTCTGAGGGCGGTGGAAGGGGCCGCGAGCCGAGAGACACAGGCTCCCTCCAGAAGCTGAAAAAGCAAGGCAACGTTTTTTCCCTGAAGCCTCCAGAGAGAGCACAGCACTGTGGACACCTTGATGCGAGACGCCTCACCTCCAGAACTGTAAGAGAATAAATGTTTTCGCTGCAGCAGCCGTAGCGAATGAATGCAGCCGTGTATCCATATCTGCACCAGAACATTCCTCACACAAGTGGACTCACACTCTACACAAGCCGAGTAGCTTGCTTCCTTCCTTTTTTCCCAGTTAGCAACAGATCCTGAAGGTCTTTTCTACACACACACACACACACACACACACACACGCACATGCACACACGCGCACACACATGCAGGCACCGCACTCAAGGGCAGAGGTGGTGATGCTAACATTCCTCCCGCCCCCACAGGTCCCAAGTCCCAGCCCCTGCAGGAAGATGGGGTCATATGTCTCGTGTGGCTAATGGGCTGTGGGCACAAGAGACACATTTAGTTCTGAGTTAGACAGAAGGCAGAGGGGCGGAGCAGCCTGGTTTAGCCTTCCGGGGGGAGACTCACACGCGGGTCTCGAACTCTTCCCCAGGGGGCATCTGAGGACGGAGATAAACGGAGATGTGCAGGGCTGAGCACGACAGGGACCAGGTTAGGTGCTACCCCAGCACCCATCCTTCTCTTCCTTCTCAGTAACGAAGCCCTGACTTCTGGCTGGGCCCATTGCTTAATCACCCTTGACGCTACAGTGGTCTTGTGTCTGAGTTCGACTGGAAGGCTCCTCACGTGGGGATGACTCAGGTGGGAGAGAGGTCCCTTTGTCTCCCTGCACAACCTGGGTTCTTGGAAGTGATTCAGAGAAGCAGGAGTTTGAGAGTCCGGAAGATTCTTTTTATCCATCACTTGGCCTACTCGAGGTGGTGGTGTGGTCTTGTCAGGATTCCAAGTGCTTCCCTTGTACCAGAACCCCCCACCCCAGCCCCACACTAGGTCTGGTGGTCCCTGCCCACTGGGCTCTGCACACGTTCATCACTCCGTAGCATTAGCAGTGGGGGAAGGGATGGTGGGTGTCTGGGGGCTCGGGGGTCTGGGCGTGTGAATCCAAGGGCACACAATAACACGTGGACACCCTCACGGCTCCTCTCTGGACGGTGCTGAGAATTCACGCCCCATTCCTGCGGCCCTGTTGTTGATTCAATCCATGTTGCTCTAGTCAAAATTCTTTGGTAGCAACACACAGAAACCCTCTCGAACTTGCTCCAAATCTGGCATCTCTTTTTTTAAAAACATTTTTAATGTTTTTATTTATTTCTGAGAGAGAGAGAGAGAGATACAGTGTGANTTCTAGAAGGCATTCACAAATGGAAGTTTCTGGGTGCCTGCGTGGTCTCCCATACCCAGCCTCTCTCCATCACTCCTTTGCCGTCGGGCTCCGTCTGCTTGCGTGAAGCCGGGCAACACCTTCCCTATTCCCGTGGCCATCCACGTGACTGGCGGGCACTGAGTCCTGAGAAAGAATGGGTCCGCCAGGAGGGGGCGTACCTGTCCACCCCACTGATGAAGATCACACCCTGTGCCAGACGCGGTGGGAGGCTCGGCAGCTTGCTGATACAAAGACGAGGTCGGCTCTGCTCTTGTCGAAGGCATCGGGGACGGGCAGTTTGATGGGATCTGGGAAGCCCTAGATGGGAATCACAGGGGACTGAGTATCTGCATAATATCCTTGGCTCAGAGGGAACTCATTACCCGCTATCACACGGTTAGCTGGGAAAGCAGAAGGCAGCTGATAGGAAGATAACTTCTGTCCCCTTCTAAAATGAGCATCCTCGGTATCATTTGAAAACAAATGTGGCAGGATGCCTGGGTTGTTCAGTCGATTAAGCGTCTGACTTCGGCTCAGGTCATGATCTCGCTGTTTGTGAGTTCGAGCCCCGCGTCGGGCTCTGTGCTGACAGCTCACAGCCTAGAGCCTCCTTCAGATTCTGTGTCTCCCCCCCTCTGCCCCTCCCATGCTCATGCTCTGTCTCCCTCTGTCTCTTAATAATAAATAAAAACATTTAAAAAATTAAAAAACAAACGTGGCAAGTGGCATGAGTGAAGCTTTAGTAAAGAACTCTGACATTCAACAAAGAACTGGCCAAAACTGTCGAAACAACTTGTTGGAACTCTAGAAATTAACCAGATTTGTAAGAACTCAGGAAGCTCTTATATATATGTAAAGCAGCGTATCTTAGTAAGAACCGCACGCCCTGCAGTGTCTTAACTTACTCTGGTCCAGTCTCTGCTCCCAGCCCAGCCGTGGCCTGCAAATGAGAGACTGAAGCCCAGCAGTGGCCAGACCACAAATGAAAATAGAACGCTGGCCCACAACCTGCAGCAGCCTGCCCAGGCCAGGACGCTAACGCCCTGTGGCCCATACTCAACCCAGGAAGCCAGCTGGCTGTGAGTCGGCCGCGCAGGGACGCAGACGGCTCTCGCTGGGAACAGTCCAGGAAGTTAACAATTACTTCCTTCACAGTCCGCCTCCAACGGCCACGACTGGATACTGGCGCCTTCCCTAAGTTCTATCTCCACTTCCAGTTTAGGACCAACCAGAGAGAGCCGAACATGGCAACCGATCACACGGGACACCCTGCTTCTAGTCGGCGGCCCCCAGTTTCCCCGGCCCCCAGGCTCCTATCAGGGCGCACCCGGAACCTTCCATTCCTCCCCCTCCTCTGCCTGCTTGCAAGTCTCGGCCATACCGTAACGGATGGTGGCTGACTTCCTCGTCAGAGCAAAAGCTCTGGAGAAACAGCCTTTGCTTTTGTCATTTGGTTGTAGATTTCTACAAAAATAACAGCCCGCATCCCCGGCAGGGGGAAGATCAGGCCTCCTTCACAAAGAGTTGTCATTATTGGGCTTGTCTGGTGAGTCCTTGGACGACCCGCTCCAGAGATCTGTCTTATTTTGCCTGGCTTGCAGCTCACCCAACGCAGGGGCTTTGTGAGATCACGTACAAATGTGTCGCATGTTGCTTCTAGAGGCAACAGATAACAGCGGGGGTGACCACAGTGAAAACAAAGAGCTTCAGGTTTTTCTTTTTATTGGAGGGGGTCTTAGCGACCGGTATCTGGGTGCTAAGCCTGCTCGTTGCGCCTGGGGCGGTGCTTCCGTTACCCTGGGACATCGGCTGCCAGCACGGGAAGTCCGTGTGTTGATACCAGCCCGTGTCGCATCTCACCTGGAACACGCATCTGTGGCTGTTCCCATGTGCAGCCCATCTGCACTTACACGAAACGAAGCCCGGGTCCACAGTGCTGCGCGCTCCGTCCCCCCGGGGGTAATTCCAGCTTCTCCTCTTGCTTCTGGGCACATTCCCAATGCGACAGTGAGAACCCGCCACCCCCTGACCTGCTTGCTGGCTTCCAGAATCCATGTGCCCGTGGGTGGTCCCTTGGCCTCTAGCCTCGTGCCCGCCGTTGCTCAGGTCAGGACCTTACCCTCCCCCCGTCCCCCCCACCCCCGCCGCCTTCTTGGGTGGGGCTGTTTCAGGCCTTTGTGGTCAGCCTGCTCCGCTCCTGGGGCCCCTGTGATAACACCTCCAGGGGAGCAGGGGCTTGTGGGTATTAACACGCTTCCTGTGCAATCCTGCTGTCAACTCTCATTCCAGGCATCTTTCTGTCAATTCTTTGGGATTTTTACAAAGACAGTAATATTTTAAAGATATATATCTTTTGGGGAGCCTGAGGGTCTCAAGTGGTTAAGTGCCTGGCTCTTGATTTCAGCTCAGGTCATGATCTCACGGTTCATGTTTGAGCCCCACGTTTGGCTCTGCTTGGGATTCTTTCTCTCCTTCTCTCTCTGCCTCTCCCCTGCTCACTTTGTCTCTCTCTCAAAATAAATTAAAAACAACGAAAAAAGAGGGGCGCCTGGGGGGCTAGGTCGGTTAAGTGTCCAACTTCGGCTCAGGTCATGATCTCACAGTTTGTGAGTTCAAACCCCACATCGGGCTCTGTGTTGACAGCCCAGAGACTGTTCCAGAAACTCTGTCCCCCGCTCTCCTTGCCCCTCCCCATTCAAGCACATGTGCGCTTTCTCTCTATCTCTCAAAAGTAAACATTAAAAAATAATAAAAATAAAAAATATATCTTTATATTATAATATATGATTATATAACTATTTGTTATGGA
>NW_027527429.1:2847510-2857299 GCF_008692635.1 Crocuta crocuta
AATATAGTATAGTATTACATTGTATATATATTTTTAGATTTAAAAAAAATTTTATTTTGAGAGACAGAGACAGAGAGCGAGTGGGGAAGGGGCAGAGAGAGAGGGAGACACAGGCTCTGAAGCAGCTCCAGGCTCTGATCTAGCTGTCAGCACAGAGCCCGATGCGGGGCTCGAACCCATGGACTGTGAGATCATGATCTGAGCCGAAGTTGGATGCTCAACCGACTGAGTCCCCCCAGGCGCCCCTTTAGATTTCTTTTATGTTTATTTTTGAGAGGGCGAGAGAGACAGAACATGGACAGGGGAGGCGTAGAGACAGAGGGAGACACAGAATCTGAAGCAGCTCCAGGGTTTGAGCTGTCAGCACAGAGCCCGATGTGGGGCTCGAACTCATAAGCTATAAGATCATGACCTGAGCTGAAGTTGACACTTAACTGAATGAGCCCCCCAGGCGCCCCTTAAGCAAATTTAAAATGGAAATTTCGCTTGGGAAACTGAGGCCCAGGTTTGGTTTGTTTTTTTACTGAGCCCGTTCCCATTTGGCATCAAGTATGCCGAGGAGAAGCAGGAGGAGGTAGAGTGTCATCGTGGAAGGAAAAGCAAAGCTCGCTGTTAACCCAGGGAAGCTAAAAGCCCTCCCCGCTGGTTCTGTACTCATCAGGATGGGCCGTGCGCAGGAACGAGTCCCCGTGGCTGCCTTCCCGCGTTGGGGAGACATGGGTTGAGCGGTAACATAGGCGCCACGGAAGGTAGTGACGCGGCACCACCGACACCAGCTCCAGCTGAGGGATTCTCGCTCACACCTCAGGGGTATCCGTGTCCCATGGGTGAGAGCCAAGCTTGTGTCCCAGGCAGACCGCGCCAGCCCGGCTTGACCTTCAGTGGACAGGGGTCTAAGCTGCCCCGAGCCACAGTGTTTCATCTTTTCCTCTGTCGTCGGGCGCCATTAGTTAATGGTTGGAGGCGTGTCCGAAACATGTAACTGTGACACGGTAACTGGGATGTGGCGGGTGGGCCATCCCCACCGCATGACAGCTGAGACAGCTACTCTGGAGGGACCGGGGTCTCATCTGAGGTTCCAGCTGACTTGGATGCTCCACGCCTAGAGCCCCAGCCATCAGGGTGGGAAAACGAACAGTTCCCAGAGGCTGGGAATCTTGAACGGCCTTGGGTGAAAACAGTAGAAAGCTCCAGAGAAAATATTTCAAGCATTCTGGGTGTGTCTGAGGAATAGAAGAGTCGAGGAAGAGCCAGGAAGGAGGGTGTAGTGTAAAGTCAACTCAGCTGCACAGATATATTGTCTGTTGGTGGAACTAGAGTCACACCAGACATCAATGCTCAGTGGCACAATGCTCGGAAGACTCTCATCCATAGGTGTGATTCAGAGCTGCTGTGGACAGTTGTACAGGTGTGCACTGCAAAACTCAGGGCCACCATCAATGTCATACATAATCCTACATGGGCAAAGCTTTGGCTAGGGTGCAGCCTCTTGGCTTTACCATGTCAGACGCCTTAGTCTTTCTGGGCCAGCCGCTGGGAATCTGAGCGCCTGCTGGGACACAAACCCTGTAAGGCTCCCCCGATCCTAGCAATGTGGTACCCTACAACTCTTCCCAAGGGCCCTGCCAGTGGTAGGTCCAAAATCTCCTCATGGGGGGGGGGGTATGGCAGACGGACCCTAGGGTGTATGAACAGACCCTCGACATATGACTCCAAGTTCATAACCTTCTAATACATAATCCCCTCCCCCTGAGTGTGGGTGGGACCTGTGACTTTTTTGTAATCAATAGAATAGGGCAAAGGTAATGGGATGTCACTCCCATGACTACATTACATTATGAGAGAGAGAGAGAGAGAGAGAGAGATCCTTCTTACTAGCACACACATTCATACACTAGAGAGTCTCCTTGCTGGTTTGATAAAGTAAGGAGCCTAGCAAGGACCTGAGGGGGACTTCTGGGTGACAGTCAGGAAAATGCACGGCCCTGTCACTCAGCTGAAAGAAGATGAATTCTGACAGCAGCCTGAATGAGCTTGGAATCATGTCCTTCCCCAACTGGGCCTCCAGATGAGAACACAGCCCAGCCAACTTCCAGATTACAACTTCCAGAATCCAAGGCCACACCTGGATTCCCAGGCAGAGAGGATGTGTGTGTTGTTCTAAACTGGTGGGTAATTTGTTACACAGCAGTAGATGGTGAGGACAGGGGGTCTTGGGAGCACGGTTTAATTGGAAGGAGAAATTGTCTTCAGGCGGTGAAAGGGACTTGTCCTTAGGTGGTGAACATGCTCTTTTGTGTTCACCTATATGTTTATTTGGGGTGGCTTGGGGGTGCAGACAGAATTATGGTAGGTAAAGTCCCTAGAGGCCACCTTGGGACCCAGTGACTGGCCTGGGTGCCTGCACAAGGATGCAGGGCTGGAGCCCGGCTTGTAGAGGAGGATTTGTTTGGAATGCTATAGAACAGTTCACTGGTATGGGAACGGTTATTGTTGTCATTTTAACATTTTGACCCAGTTTGGTTAGGTTAGATATTAGAAATTATGACATAATACATGAAATGTTAGGCAATACACAAAAATACAATACACAAGCCCAGTAAAAATCCAAACGGTTTGGGATGCCTGGGTGGCTCAGTCAGTTAAGCGTCCAACTTCGGCTCAGGTCATGATCTCGCGGTTCATGGGTTTGAGACCCACGTTGGGCTCTGTGCTGACAGCCAGCTCAGAGCCTGGAGCTGCTTCAGATTCTGTGTCTCCCTCTCTCTCTGACCCTCCCCTGCTCACACTGTCTCTCTCTCTCTCAGAAATAAATAAAACATTAAAAAAAATTTAAAAAAAATAAATAAAAAAGTTAAAAAAAAAACCAATCCAAACAGTTTAAGAGGGTACACTTCCCTTCCTAACCTTCCCCCAAGGCAATGCCTCTTATGTTCCTGGTTTGACCTTCTAGAAATTAACAGTGGACACTTGAAGTCCTATTGTTATGTTCTTTTCACGTAACAGAATGTTGTGGAGATCATTCCCTATCGGTATTTATGCGGTATTTATGTGTCTGCCTGTTCTTCTCGGTGGCTACACGGCTGTCTGCTGTATGTCCCCTGCCCCGCCCTGCCTGGGAATAACACTCAAATGATCCTCCAGAGCCAGTCACAGGCCAAGGTCAGCACAGCCAGGCCATCTACCCTCACCTGGGAAAGGAGAAGAAACCTCAGGCGCAGCTCTGAGAAACCTCAGCCAAACCCGAGCTTACCCCACGCGGCAAGTGTGATGCCCCTGCCGGCGATGCTAATGTGCCAGTTTGTCCCGGGAAGAATTTCAGGAGCAGCTTGGAGGCTTTGTAACCACAGGTGGTGCTGATGGATTTCCCAAAGCACAGAAACAGACTGCTGCAGAGCAAATTCTTTCCCTCTGGGACAGAGACACACACGGGGGGTGGGGGGAGGGGGAGAGAAGGAGAGAGAGAGAAAGCTCATTCTACTTGCCTAGGATGGAGAGCTCCGTTCCTGCCCTCTGCCCCCTTCCCTCCAACGCACACACAGACGTCCAGTCCCTCCACTGTCCCAGGTGTGGGGCGCACTCATAACCATGGGCTTCCCGCACTCCCCAGAGGGCCAGGAAAGGCCTTTATAAGCATTCACAGTGGAGCCTTTGTTCTTCCAAGTCGTGACTGGCTGTGTATTTAGAGCCTGGAGCTGCGGGGGTTTGGGGCCCTGGTGTCCGTCCTACGGAGAGGGAGAGCCCGGGTGGCTTCAAGGCTGAGCTCCAGGAAGTAGGACCCATCATTTTCCTGCGGTTGCTGCCACCTGCTGGTTCTTAGAACCAGGACTCCATCAAGCCCCCGCCCCCGGGGTTTCAGAGCCAGCTTGATGTGACACCCGCGCAGCACGCTTGACTTCCCCAGGAAAGAAGACCCGTTCTGCAAAACTACTCGATCCGTTGTCTCCAGCGTCTTTCTCAAACCTTGGCTATTTAAATCGCTCTCCTTTGAACCGCCTCCGCGATCACTTCTGCCCTCGGCTTTGAATCNGCTTAACCGACTAAGCCACCCAGGCACCCCTCGTGTCGGGTGTTTTCATTTGACAGTCTCCGGGGACACTGGCTCACGGAGTCTGGTGGGAGACGGACAGCCACTGTTTTCATCTTTTAAAAAGAAATGTTTTTATTTTAGACTAGGTTGAGATTTACAGACCAGCTGCGAAGAGGTGTGGAGAGCTGCCCCCCACCTCGCCCGGTCAACCCTGCTCTTCACGGCCCAGGTAGCGCGGTGCGTGCTTACAATGAGCCAATACGACTGCATGTCAGTATTGACTAGTTTCTACTCTGTTCCGAGTGCCTTAGTTTGCCCCTAATGTCCTTTCTACATTCAGAATCCCATCCAAGACACCCCATGAAAGTAGTTGTCCCATCTCCTGAAGCTCTTCTTGGCGTGAGTTTTTCAGGCATTCCTAATTTTTGATGACCTAGACACTTTTGAGAAGGACCAGTCATATATTTTGCAGTCTGTCCCTCCATTTGAATTTGCTTGGCGTCTTTCTCACCATCAGACAGCGGCTGTAGTTTTTTGGGAGGGGGACCAGAGAGGTGAAGTGTCCTTCTCTGCACATCACAGTGACAATACGTTATCAACACAACTTGCCACGGATGACGTTAACCGTGACCGCCTGGGTGAGCTGGTGATTGCCAGACTTCTCTACTGCAAAGTGACTTTTGTTTGGCCACTAGCTGTCTTTTTTCGTTTTTGCAATTTTGAAAATTGAGATATGATCCACTTAACATAAAGCTCACCATTTTAAAGTACCCAATTCAGTTTCTTTTAGTATATTCCCAATTTTGTGCAGCCGCCATCACTATCTAATAATTCTAGAATGTTCGCATTATCTCCCCCAAAAAGAAACCTGCACCTGCTGGCAGTCATTCCCATTCTCGTCTTCCCCCAGCCCCTGACAACCCGTGATCTACTTTCTGTCTCTGTGGATTGGCCTGGTCTGGGCACTGGATATAAATGAAATCGCACAATATTGGCCTTTTGTGTCGACTTCTTTCTCTTAGCATGTCTTTAAGATTCATCTATGTTGTAGCATGTTGAATAGCATTCATGGTATAGACATCCATTTGTCACTTGCACATTCTGTTGTTTCCACTTCTAGGGTATTATGAATGATGCTGTTATGCACATTCATGCCCAGATGTTCAATGGACATATGTTTTCAGTTCTCTTGAGTATATATCTTACAGCAGAATTGCTGAGTTACATGGTAAATTGAAAAATTTAATAGGTTCTCCCCAAAGCCTATAATTATTCATATCTCCATTAATATCATTATACTAGATTTTATAACTCTTAACATTTTGCCAACATGCTGTAACTCATTATCGCTTTAATTTGCATTTTTCTGATCACCTTGAGAAAGGAAGTCTTTCGTATACTTATATTTATCATATATCTTTCATATCTTTATTCATCAATCGCCATTTTCCTCCTCTGCATTTCTCATGCTCTATAAACCACTCCAGGGCATAGAATAAGATGGAAGTTTTCTACTTCATTTTAAAAAGGTAACACAAACCCTATAGCTCTCAAATTCTGTTTCGAGTTTTTCCTGGAGGAAAAGCACAGACTTTTTTATGAATATCTCTGCAAAAAACACTAAAGAAAATACAGGCATTTTGTGCAGAAAATACATTCCTGAAAATGTGTATAGAGTCGAGTCGTGCAAGCAGAGTGTGATTATAGAGTGTAATAACTTGTAAATGGGCAAAGGGCCTGCAGAGAAATCTCCTAAAGAAGACCCCAATAGCTAGAATCCCGAGGGGAAAAGGTTGGTTTCTCTGTAATCGGATGTACGTAATGCAAATGGCAGGTGGAAAAGTAGGAAGTGATGTGTGCTGGTGCGCGGCCGTGATGCAAACGTTCATAATGGATCTGGCAATATTTGTAGAACATTTATGGATCCCTTCGCCCCAAAATTCCGTTTCTAAGCATTTGCTTTAAGGAAGAAAACAAGGCCTTGCACATCAGTGTGTTAAGTATTAAAAAGCAGTAAGCGAAACAGACAAAACTGTTGCCTTCAGGAGCTGGTGAAGACCGTGTGGTCATTTGTGTGTGTGTGCAGTCACTGTTTGAAGTGGCTTTTTATCTTTTTATTTTTTTTTACAAATAGTTTACTGTCAAGTTGGTTTCCATATAACACCCNTGTTTCATGTGTCTGTTGGCCATATGGATCTCCTCTTTGGAGAAGTGCCTGTTCATATCTTCTGCCCATTTCTTCACTGGGTTGTTTATTTTTCGGGTGTGGAGTTCGGTGAGTTCCTTATAGATTTTGGATACTAACCCTTTATCTGATATGTCATTTGCAACTATCTTTTCCCATTCCATCGGCTGCCTATTAGTTTTATTGACTGTTTCCTTTGCCGTGCAGAAGCTTTAAATCTTGATGATGTCCCAATAGTTTATTTTTGCTCTTGATTCCCTTGCTTTTGGGGATGTGTCAAGTAAGAAATTGCTGTGGTGGAGGTCAAGGAGGTTGTTTCCTGTGAAGTGGCTTTTTTTTAATTAAAAAGAAAAAGTTTTACATGTTTATTCTTGAGCAAGAGGGAGAGACAGAGCACGAGCAGGGGAGGAGCAGAGAGAGAGGGAGACACACAATCTGAAGCAGGACCTGAGCCGAAGTCTGCTGCTCAACTGACTGAGCCACCCAGATGCCCCTAAGTAACGTTTTTTTAGACTGAAAAGGTCATTTACAAAACAGAATGAGCCGGGGTTTTTTGTTGTTTGTTTGTTTTGTTTTTTTGGTTTATCTACCATCTATGTTTCTAAGTATAAATTGCAGTGTGGAAGACTATATGCCAAAATGTGTGTTGAAAATTGTCTGAATGGTAAGAATTAGGGCTTCTTATTTATTTTGCTTTGTTTACTGTATTTTCCACAATGTATCAGTGACTTCTGTAATAAAAGAAGTTATTTACAAAATTTTTCTAGTGTTTATTTATTTTTGAGAGATGGAGACAGAGCAGGAGCAGGGGAGGGGCAGAGAGAGAGGGAGACAGACTCTGAAACAGGCTCCAGGCTCTGAGCTGGCAGTCAGCACAGAGCCCGACGCGGGGCTCGAACCCACAACCTGTGAGATCATGACCTGAGCCAAAGTCGGACCCCAACCAACTGAGCCACCAAGGCGCCCCCAAAGAAGTTATTTTGTTATGTATGTATTTATTTTTTTAATGTTTTATTTTATTTCAGAGAGAGAGAGAGGCAGCATGAGCAGGGGAGGGTCAGAGAAAGAGGGAGACACAGAATCTGAAGCAGCTCCAGGCTCTGAGCTGTCAGCACAGAGTCTGATGCGGGGCTTGAACCCACGAACCGTGAGATCATGACCTGAGCCGAAGTCGGATGCTTAACTGGCTGAGCCACCCAGGTGCCCCCAAAGAAATTATTTTTAAATAGCACTTGACATGGCAATAAGAAATTGATGGGAGAGCATGCACCTCTTGATCTCATTGATCTCAGGGGTGTGAGTTCGAGCCCCTACATTGGGTGTGGAGAGGACTTAAAATTAAAATCTTAAAAAAAGAAAGAAATAAAAGAAGGAAGAAAAAGAAATTGAGGGAAACTGCTAACATGTTAAATGCCTACCAAAAGAAGACTGGCTGATGAAGTCGCAGCTCACTGAATTATTAAGTACACTGAATGAATTTAATAAACACCTTTGGGTACGTACCATGGACAGGCTCTGTTTTAAGCACTAGGAAGTCCTTTGGCCATTCTGTGCTGTACGTGTGAGCATGTCTGTCGTGAAAACGGAAGGGAGTAGAAGCGAGAGAGAAGGCTGGCCTTGGGCTGGGCGGATGGTGGGGAGCAGGCTCCATGTGGCTCTGGGACCGGATTCCTCTGTCTTGGGTCACCGCTGGCGGCCTCTGACTCTTGTGCGCCCCTAGTGGGCGCCCGAGCACTGGGTGCAGGGCTACTTCTGACCCAGTTCCCTGCCCAGGCCCAGGCTGGGCTGCACACCCCTTTCTTTCCCGAGCCCCCAGCCCTCTAGCGAGCCTCGCGGGACTCAGCGGGTGGTGGCCCGCTGTCTTCCAGGCGCATGAAGGAGCAGGAGGGGTACAGGCAGTGGCTTGGGTTGGTGTCTGTGCAATTTGTTCCCTGACCCACAAAATCATTTCCAGCCGTGTGTGGTGACCTTCTCCCGGGGCCGGGGCTTGACAACTAGAGAGGAGTTACCTTTTAAAAATTACAAGGAAGGAAACTACGAACTAAGAAAGTCCCCCTTCCAAACCTGTCAATAGGAATTCGTTGCTATATTGGCATCGGCTTTAGAAATCTTTTCTAAAAATCGTTTTAATTATTTTATTTATTTTCGAGAGAGAGAGAGGGCAAGCAGGGGAGGGGCAGAGAGAGAGGGAGAGACAGAATCCCAAGAAGGCTCTGCGCTGTCAGTGCAGAGCCCAATGTGGGGCTTGAACTCACCAAACTTGAGATCATGAGCTGAGCTGAAATCAAGAGTCAGATGCTAAACTGACTGAGCCCTCCAGGTGCTCCAAGAAATCTTTTTGTTTAAAAAAATTTTTTTTAATGTTTTTTAATTTATTTTTGAGAGAGACGGAGACAGAGCACGAGCGGGGAAGGGGCAGAGAGAGAGACACACACACAGAATCCAAAGCAGCTCCAGGCCCTGAACTGTCAGCACAGAGCCCAACACTGGGCTTGAACTCACAAATCGTGAGCTCATGACCTGAGCCTACGTCAGACACTTAATCAACTGAGCCATCTAGGCATCCCTAGAAATCTTTTTTTTTTTAAATTGAAAATTGGGGGGTTGGGAAGAAAGAAGGTGCTAGAAAGGCCGGTGGCAGCCATGGTTAGGATGGGGGCTGTGGGCCTGTCAGCTGTGGGAGCCGAGCAAGGCAGCCGGGCCACGGGGGCTACGGGGGGCGTGGGGTTCCTCGGCGCTCTGCCTGTGGCCCTCGGCGCTGGGTAGGGGACCGAGCATTCCCCCTAGGACACGCAGACGCGCTCCCTCATCTGTCATCTTGTATTCCCAAAGTTTAAGCACAGCTTGTCCTGGCTGGGGGCTCCAGCCTTCCTGAAGGCATAGGGGGCAGNAGGTGGGGGGGGGTCGCAGGGCAGGAGCAAGGCCCTGAGAGAGACTTGTAAACACCACGCCCCTGCAGTCCGCTCTGGGGAAGGTGGGATGGAGGAATCAAGAGACCACCCTCAACCCCCGCCCCGCTTTCTTTCCCCAGGCAAGACCCAGAGCCGTCCTTGAAACCGGTTGGCTGCGGGGGACCAGAGCAGTGGCCAGGGCTCCCCAAGGTGGTCTCCATCCTGCGGTTTCCCAAAGGGATCCATCGGGAGCCTGCCGCGTTGGGCACCACGCAGGGGCCGAGGTGGCCCGGAGGGCTTGGGCTGCCGGGCGCAGAGGCCGTGCAGACAAGTCTACCTGGACTTGCGATGCCTGGAGTTTTAAATGCCTGGTTGTGACCTCCCTGAACACACACACGGCTGGAGGCGGCTGCCCGCCCCTGCCCTCACCCTCCTCGAGCCCCCAGTTCCTGACTCTTCTACTCTCCTGGACCAAGGGAGGCAGCCCAGGTGAGTGGGAGACTGGGGGTCTGGGGGTCAGAGGGCCCTGGCTTCACACCCTGGCTCCCGCACCCACAGTCAGGGACACCGGGGCATGAGCTGCCGCCTCTCTGTGCCTCAGTCTCCTTACCTGCAAAATGGACACAATCCCCAGGGCTGATACAGGCTAGCAGAGCAAAGTGACGCGTGCATCCCAGGGCGGC
>NW_027527429.1:2857459-2863549 GCF_008692635.1 Crocuta crocuta
GGCCTGTCCCTTTAACATCCTCTCTGCGTCCTTCCTCACGCAAGGGGGGATCTGCTTCTCTTCTTCCTCTTTCCTTCCCCTTCATTTCTTCGTTCTATTTCTGGACCAAATCAAGAAGGAGAGAAAACTCGCCATGTGGGAAACACTGGCACCAGGAGAGGAAGACCGTCCGCTTTTCTGAAAACAAGACAAGATGGACAGTCTGCGTTGCCGGGCGCCAGTGGCCTTGGANTGCCCCCCTCCCGTTCAGGGTGGGAGTTCTAACCCTCAGTTGTTGAGACTGTGACTCTGTTTGGAGACAGGGTCTTTGAAGAGGTAGTTAGGGTGAAATGAGCCCATGGGGGTGGCCCCGCGCCACACGAGAAGGGATTAGGACACAGACACGCGGGGGGGGGGGGGGGGCGCCCACGAGGGCCCAGGGAGAGGACGGCGTCTACGAGCCAAGGAGAGAGGCCCGAGCAGAAACCAGCCCTGGTACGACCTTGACCCAGGACTGCCAGCTCCAGGGCTGGGAGGGAATGCGGTCTGCTGTTAAGCTGCCCGGCCTGGGGGCCTTACGGGGTCGGGGGACATGAGGCGGGTGGTCCGGTCCTGCTCTGCGCCCCCTGGGACGGGCCCCGGGACAGGAGAGGACGCCCACGTGGCCGTGGTGAACCCTGCCGTCATCCTCACCGGGACCCTTATCTCTTGGACTCCCCTCCCGCCCTCTGTGCCACGGAGGTGGGGACCACGTCGCGAGACAGGAATAGGTCCCCAGGCCTGGGCATTCAGGCCTACTCGCAGCCATGGGTTCCGGATCCTTCAGGAACATGCATCGTCACAGCTAAATTAAAACGTTCATCACGTGTTAGGCACAGTGCCGAGAGCTTTCTTCACAGTGACTCCCTGGAGAACCTATAGTCATCTCCTTACGGGGGAGGAAACTGAGGCCGAGAGGGCTCGAGCCCTTTGCCTTGCCGTTTAATGGGCTGACCCGCTCCCAGGCGGTTTGGTCCATCTCAGCATGGTCCCATGAAGACGAAACCAGAGCCAAGTCCAAGTTGACCTCCAAAAATAGCCTCGAAAATTACTGTAGCTCTTTCCTGAATTTGTTCTATGTGGAACCAAAGGGCGGTTATGTTCTTGAAAGAGGGAAAGCACCCTAAAACCTCTCTCCAGTCTCCCAGAGCCCCCAGACCGCGGCCTGAGTCCCCGCATGTGGCCAGTTGCCTGCTCTCTGGAAGTTCAGCACCATCATGGGGACGGAGCAGGCGGCCCACCCGAGGCCATCTTTTCTAAGTATGTAAAATTATCAGACGCGAAGAAGCTGCTTACGGTCACATTTACCCCACACCCCCATCCTCGCTCACACTCACCCACACAGAATCACACACACTCATCTCCACCTGCACATACCCCCATACCATACCCACCCCACACTTACTCACTCCCAACACTCACACCCCACACTCACACGCACCCACATTCACTCACATACCATCCACACCTGCACACCCACACACTCCCCATACCCTATACTCACCCACACTCACACGTATTTACACACGCACTCACCCACCCACACCTGCACACTCACACATGTACACCCCATACCTGACACTCTCACACATTCAGCTACACACACTCACCCCATACCTCCACACTTACACCTGCACTCAATCCCACATCACCCACGCACTCATACCTCACACACTCACACATTCATCCACACACACCTCACATCCCACATTCACCCCCACTCACACGTACACTTACACACACACTTCCCACAGACTCATGCACACGCACACTCATACACACTCACCCCACGCCCCCACATACTCACACACACCCCCACACGCCACACCCCAAATCGAGACAATCTTGCTTTCCTGTTCTGTAATCTGCCTTTTCCAATTAACTCTATACTGTGAGAAAAACTTCCCAAGTGTTTAATCTTAGGGCCGTCTTCTCCCATCATCAGGATTTACTCTACTTGCGCAGTCCTCGGACACGGGCGCTGTCTGCTCGTGTAAATAGCCCTGGGGGAGTCGGCTAGTGCATCTCTGATGACGTCCCAGGTCAAATCCCGAGGAGGCAACTTGCTGGCAACAAACACTTTAAGCCTTGCAGTGCCCATTTCTGACTGGTGCCCCATCGCCACTGCTTCCCCTGGGACGAAGCCGAGGGAGTGTCGCCTCCAGAGGCCGGGCTCCCCTCCAGCACTGCCCAGCCCCCCAGGGCCCCCGGCGCCGCCCTGTCCGCAGCCACTGGCCCGTGTGGACCCTGTCGCGTTTCATGCTGCCTCGCGGCTTGTGGGAAGCCGTCCCTGGAGCACTTTTACCCTGACGGGCTAGCAGCTCTGGGGACAGTCGCACTTGGCCAAGTCCGTTTCCAAGTCCTTTTCCTTTGTTTTTTGTTTTTTGTGGGGTTTTTTTTTTTTTTGAGTTCTTTGACTTGCAACCAATTTTTTTTCTAAGGATTTCCATGACAAAGCTCTAGACAAGGGACCCTTTCTCCAGCTCGGGAGACAAATAAAACTAGTCAATCTTACTTTTCAGAGTAAAGCTGTCATCATCTTCCCGGCCAGCTTTGTGGAGGTGGGGTGAGTGGGATGAGTTAGTGTGAGTGTGGGAGTGTGGGGAGAATGTGTGCGGGTGAGTGTGTGAATGTGCATATGTGTAAGTGTGCACGTGAGTGTGGGTGAGGCGTGAGTGTGTGTGACTGTAGAGGTGTGTGTGAGTGTGGGGGTGAGTGTGTGGGCAAATGTTTGAATGTGCATATATATGTGTATAAGTGTGCATGTGAATGTGGGTGAGGGGTGAGTGTGTGGGTGAGTGTGAATGTGCACACGTGAGCATGAACGAGATGTATGTGGGTGAGTGTGTGAATGTGGATGAGAAGTGAGTGTGAATGTAGGTGTGAAGTGAGTGTGAGTGTGAAGTGAGTGTGAGTGTGGGTAGAAGTGAGTGTGGCTGTGGGTGAGAAGTGAGTGAGTATGGGTGAGAAGTGAGTGTGGTGTGGGTGAGTAGTGAGTGTGGGTGAGAAGTGAGTGTGGGCAAGAAGTGAGTGAGTGTGGGTGAGAAGTAAGTGTGGATGAGTAGTGAGTGAGTGTAGTTGAGAAGTGAGTGTGAGAAGTGAGTGAGTGTGGGTGAGACATGAGTGTGGGTATGGGTGAGAAGTGAGTGTGGGTATGGGTGAGAAGTGAGTGTGGGTGAGAAGTGAGTGTGGTGTGGGTAAGTAGTNTCACTGGCCGTGACCTTGGCAGGCGCTCCCCCGCCACAGCGCCTGCTCGGACGCCTGGTGACGCTCTTGCTGCCCCGCCCGCCTGCCCCTCCTTGGAGGGTGGGCTGCTCAGAACCGGTTCCCAAGGCATCTCAGGACTCCTTTTCCTCTAAATGTCAACTCCGTCATCAGTAACCCCTGGAGAGGCCCTCACCGCCCGGATGTGGGACAGGACAGGCTGAGAGCCGCTGCCGCCCAGGGGGAGGCCTCGGGGGACCAGGGCGGGTAGGGGGTCAGGACAGGGTGCCATGGGCCCCCGCTGTGGGAACAGTGGCCCGCACCCTGGCTTTGGGAACAAAGCGTTTTTCTCAGGAGCTCCGGGGACAGCTGGCCTTGTCCTCTCACCTGAAGGGCAGGTTATGGGCGGTTCCCAAAGTTGTCCCCTGTGGTGGCCTGTGCCAAGGCGAGAACCGAGGCGTCACCAGCTCCTGAGTGTGCTGCGTGTACTGGACTGAACACGGACCCCCCAAATTCCTGTTCTTTGCAGATATAATTAGTTAAATTAAAACGAAGCCATACTGGATGAAGGCGGCCATCATCTAACATGACTGGTGTCCTTGTAAAGAGAAAACAGACACACACAGAGAGAAGGCGATGACGGTGCGCACAGCCACGAGCCAAGGAACGCCCAGGAGAGCCCAGGAAGAAGAGGCTGGAAGGGGCAGGAAGGGGCCTCCCCCAGAGCCCTCAGAGAGAGAGAGCGGCCCTAGCCCACCCCTCGATCTCAGAACTCTGAGAGAATAAATTCTGTGGTTGAAGCCATCTGGTTAGTGACAATTTGTTAAAGACAGTCCTGAGAAACTAATAAAGTCTTTTGTTTTATTTAGTTACAATAAAGTTTCAATCATACTAACAATAGAAAAATTCTGCCTTTGGTCATTCAGATTTAGCAGCTATTTGCTGGCATTTGGTTTTTTGGCCTCTGCCCTCTGATGCGCAAACACTTGGCCATGAACGCAGACTGGGCAGAAAGCGCCCTGGCCGGGGTGGAGCTTTGTCTCCGTCCCAGCCAAGACTGGCCTCGCCTGCTGACCGTGGTGACCCGACCGTGAAGCCGGAAACCTGCATGCGCTCTCCGGTCCCTTCACGGCAGACCTATTTCCCCCGAAGGAAACTTCCAGACCAGGTGCACCTATACGCAAAGTACTTACACACTCCACAGTTAAACCTAACTATTTAGAAATTATCTGCAATAGACAAGACACGCCCACAACATAAAGGTCCACCGGTGGATGTAACGATAACGTGTGATACACACATTCGTCGGAACATTATTTGCCCTTGAAAAAGGGAGACATTCTGCCCCACGAGGCAGCAAGGAGGGACCTTGAAGACAGTGAGCTAAATGCAAGTCACAGAAAGACAAATACCGCGGGGTTCTAGCTATATGAGCTATCTAGAACAGTCAAGTTCGTAGAAGCAGAGGGTACAATGGTGTTTGCCAGGCACTCGGTGGCGGGGTGCGGGGCAGGGAGGTCGCTAATCCATGGGCATAAGGTCTTGGTCAGGCAGCTGACCAGCTCCAGAACTCTGCTCCCTACAGGGACGATATCGTGCTCTTAAAAACGCGTTAAGGGGGCGCCTGGGTGGCTTAGTCGGTTAAGCGTCCGACTTTCGCTTAGGTCATGATCTCGCGGTTCGTGGGTTCGAGCCCCGCGTCGGGCTCTGTGCTGACTGCCAGCTCAGAGCCTGGAGCCTGTTTTCAGTCTGTGACTCCCTCTCTCTCTGACCCTCCCCTGCTCACGCTGTCTCTCGCTCTCTCTCCTAGAAATAAATGAAACATTTAAAAACAAAAACAAAAACAAACAAAAAAAAACGCATTAAGAAGGTAGACCTTTCATTAGGTGTTCTCCCAACAGTAAAATAAAAAAACTAGCAAAAAAAAATTTTTTTGTCTTTAAAGTCAAAATGCCATTTTTGTGCACTTTAACACACATTTCATTACCCACCCCCCGCCAANAGAAATAAATGAAACATTTAAAAACAAAAACAAAAACAAAAACAAACAAACAAAAAAAACGCATTAAGAAGGTAGACCTTTCATTAGGTGTTCTCCCAACAGTAAAATAAAAAAACTAGCAAAAAAAAATTTTTTTGTCTTTAAAGTCAAAATGCCATTTTTGTGCACTTTAACACACATTTCATTACCCACCCCCCGCCAAATACTTAAAAATTATCATTGCGTTCTCTTCCATTAGCCGGGATAATTTAATTTTATTTCATTTTTTAAAAAGTTTTATTCATTTTGAGAAGGAGGGAGAGTGAGTGAGGGAAGGGGAAGAGAGAGAGAGAGAGAGAGAGAGAGAGAGAGAGAGAGAATCCCAAGCAGGCTATCAGCACGGAGCCTGATAAAGGGCTCAAACCCCTGAACCGGGAGATCGTGACCGGAGCCAAAGTCAGATGTTTAACGCACTGAGCCACCCAGGCGGCCTCGCTGGGGTGATTTTCAAGTAGTGTCACTGCTGCGCGTTTATACTGTAGTGTTTTCATAGTAGCAACTGCCAGGCCGCACCTGCTGCTCTGAAACCCAGAGCTTTATCGCAGGGCAGCGCTTCGCAGGGGCTGTGACCAGGTGGGTGGGAGGTCCGGGGACGCCTGCTTCCCCGCGGCTCCTGGCCGTCCTCGCGGCACGGGGACCCCCACGGCCTTGCACAACCTTGACCTTCCTCGCCCGGCTTCCCGCCCTGGCTCCCTGAGCTCACTGGTGTTTGACCCACAATCGCCACACCCGGTGGCTTGGAAAACCCGGACTAAGTCGTCCCGTGAGTTTCCACAGTAGCCCTGGCGGGAGACACTGCCGTCATCCCCATTTCACGGATGAGCAGT
>NW_027527429.1:2863634-2867596 GCF_008692635.1 Crocuta crocuta
GAGGAAGGTGGTTCACTTCCTGAGGCTGAGCTCGGCCTTTCCTGTTAAGTTTTAGCGTTAATTATTTCTTCACAGCTGTGATGACAGGAAACACGTTTTTGAAGGTTTTAAAGTAGGCGCACGGTCGTTTTTCCAGAACAGTCAACATTCTGAACTTTAGCACATTTGGTGAAATCTTTCAGAGTAGACCTTTCAGATTGAAGTGCTCTGAAAACATTCTCCCACGCAATACTACCCTCTGATTTTCAGAGACCGATTCACTTTAGTCTGTTTCCTTTTTTTAAAAAAAATTTTTTTTACATTTATTTATTTCTGAGAGACAGAGAGAGAGCACAAGTGGGGGAGGTGCAGAGAGAGAGAGAGGGAGACACAGAATCCAAAGTGGCTCCAGGTTCTGTCAGTACAGAGCCCCACGTGGAGCTTGAACTCACAAACCTCGAGATCATGACCTGAGCCGAGATCAAGAGTTGGACGCTTAGCCGAGAGCCACCCAGGCGCCCTTAGTCTGTTTCCTTTTAACGTGACAATGGTCTTAAAGGGCTTCACGTTAAGGTGTGAGAAACAAGTGGCCTGCTGTCCCAGGAAAGGTTACTTTTCTTGATCAAAATGCGACACTCTTACTAACCTGTGGCCCTGGCACCGCGCCTGCGAGCGCCACCTGGAGAAGGCGCCCAGCCGGCCCGCCTCCGCCACACCCGACCGCGGGGCCCTCACACCCCGGGGTGACTCTCCAGGGATGCGATGTAAGGCTGTGGTGACTCCCATTTGAGTGCAGCCATGTTTGTGAGCCTGCACACATGCCAGACACACAGCTCACGCGCACCTTACACACACCTCACACGTGTAGTACACCATAATCCACAGCACACACACCAAACCCACACCTTCCACACCACACACCCACACATCCACACTCACACCACCCAGACCACACCCCCCCACGTACCTCATACCCCACACATCTACACCACACAACACATCCATACCCCCCCACATACTACGCACACACGTCACACCTCCCCACACTCCTCACACACACCATACCCCACACATCCACAGCACACACCACACACACATCCCCCCCAACACACCACATACCTTACATCCACACCCATACCCCCTACACACACCACACACATCCCACACCTCACTTCCCACACCACCTCCCACACACCACACTTCCCACACATACATACACCCGTACACTCATATCACACCCCCCACGCCTCTCCCCACAGACCTCACACACACCACACTCCGCATATCCACACCTATACTCAGACCCACTAAGACACACACTCACACCATACCACCTCATCCCCCACTCCATACACACTGCACATACCACACACACACACACACACACACACACACACAGCACACACAACTCAGGCTGGCAAAGTGCTTGGGAAGAAGGGAGGGCCTTGTCTTGAAGACACCACAGCCCTAAAGCTGATTCTGGAAGGATTCTCCACCCAGCCCCATGGAGCACTGGGGCTATGTGGGGTCCTGACCCCCTGTAGGGGTCCGAGGACGATGGGGCTGCCTGGGAGCTAGGGGCCCAGCTCTCTGCCACCATGGATACAACCTTGGACCAGAGGGGGTTATACAGAATGACCCGGAAGTAGCACTTGCCAAGCCAGCACCTTCGGCAGGTGCCTGTGTACTAGTTACAGGAAGAGCGACTAGCGAGGTCAGGCTGGGGGCTGTCTCTGCCCCGTGGCCCTTATCACCTCGGCGCTTGGGGGACGATGTCCATGAAGACGCCCTCCAGCCCCCACCTTGCACTCCCTGCTACAGTCTGCTCCCAAGATGGCGCCCACAGTGAGCCCCACGGACGCCTGGGCCTCAGCCCCAAGCTCTTCCTCCACCTGCTTCCTTTCCTGGGTCCTGAACCATAACCACTGGTACCGCAGCCCCCTCGGGGAGGGCTCTGGGAGGGGGAGAGACAATTGCCCATTTCCCTCCAGCTCTCATGGCCCCAGGTTTCTGACCCGTGAAGGAAAGAGGCTGGGGGAGTCTGAGTTACCTGAGGAGGCTGCCTAGGGTCGCGTCTGCTCAGCTGAGCGCGGCGGCGGGTGACCCAGTGTGGTGGTGGTACACTGGTGCTGAATATTCTAGAAGGTAATGGCGTTGGGCCCCCGAGTAAGGGTAGGCTGGCCTGCAGGGCAGAGGGGAGGCAGAGGCGGGGGTGATGGCCCTGACACCCCATCAGTCGTCCTGAGGAGGGGCAGGTCCTGAGCTGGGAGGCCTTGCAGGGTGGAGCGGGTTGGGGGCTGCAGGGACCTCAGAGGAGAGGTGTGAGCTCAGAGGACATCAGGGAGGAACAGTGTGGAAGCTCCCTGTGGGCGTTCAGAACCTTCTGGAAGGTGACTGTCGGCGGTGTTTGGGAGGAGCCGTGAATGGAAGAGCAGCAGCAGCCTGGAGGGGTGCACTGGTCGGCAGAGGAAATGCCGGAAGAGCCCTCGGGGGCAGAATGCAAGTGGGTCCCTGGGCCCGAGGAGGCATCTCTGAGGAGGGGCCTCAGCACAAACTGAAGGAGCCCGGCCTCCTCCTGTCTGTGAACCGCAGGCCTCAGAGCTGAGGTGGGGGTGGGGGCGGGGCAGGGGCATCAGAGGCCCATCTTCAGCGCACACGGCCCCTCGGCACCATCGTCCCCACAAAGGTTCCTGTGACAGAGGAAGGTGGACTCAGAAGGGGCTGTGTTCCTTCCCCCTTTCTACCCTCGGCCATCCATACCCAGAAATAACGACACTTGCCAAATTTGAGGACATCTTTTTTTTTTTTTCATTTTTTTAAACGTTTATTTATTTTTGAGAGACAGAGAGACAGAGCAAGAGCGGGGGAGGGGCAGAGAGAGGAGACCCGGAATCCGAAGCAGCTCCAGGCTCCGAGCTGTCAGCCCAGAGCCCGACGCGGGGCTCGACCGCTCTACTGGGAAGTCACTTAACCGACTGAGCCACCCAGGCGCCCCCTTGAGGGCATCCTTTTAATCACCAGCTCTCATCCACCGTCTGGCGGGGGTTGGAACAGTAGGAGACAGAGCTGGGGACCCTCCCTGGAAATAAGGACAATTATGCTCTGCTCCCTCCTGGCACCTGGGCTCCCCCCCCCCGCCCCCGCTTCGCCCTCCAGCCAGGGGGCTTAAGGTTAATGCCAGCAGCACAACAGCTCCGAAAACCCTGTTAGCTCTTCCTGGGGGACACAGAAAGGGATCTGGGGCCTACTCTGCCATGGGGGTCCCCGAAGCTCTCGCCAGGCCAGGCAGGGGCCCGCGTCTCCCCCCACCCCTCCCCGCCGGGCCGCGGGTCTACACGATGCCCTCCGGGCGCTTGCTCCTCCAGACCACCAGCGCCGTCACCAGCAGGGTCACCAGGATGGGCGCCACGATGAAGGGGCAGAGGACGCTTCGGGGCGGGTCGCGCACAGCCCTGCCGGAGACGGGGCAGTTTCTGAAGTAGCGCCGGTGGACGGCCACGAAGAACTTGTCCACGGCCGCGTTCGGCCAGAAGCAGTCCAGCTGGTCCGCCAGGTGCCCGGTGCAGTCGGTGAGCGCGCGGTAGCTCCTACAGCGGGAAAGCGGCCCATCAGCACCCCCGCGGGGCAGAGCACCCAGCCCGGCTCTTCCCCCCAGCCCCGCCGCGCCCTGGGAGTCCACGCCCGGGGCAGTGGCCCTGGCTCCCGGAGACCAAGGCCCTGGGCGGTCTCGTGGGGGGTCCCCAGAGTCCCGCACGCGCCCACACCCTGGACGGTGAGCTGGGGCTCGGGGACGTCCCTCCCTGCTTCCGGGATTCCAGGGACTGGACGCGCCTGCGAGGACAGCCTACAGTGTGGGCCAGTCAGGCGGGTCTGACAGTGGCCTGGCTCAGGAAGCCGTCGTCAGTGCGCAAATCGGCAGGCTCTCCAGCACCTTGCCGTCCCCTCACCCATGCGTGCCCCCCAGCAGGCCTTGCCACCCAGCT
>NW_027527429.1:2867683-2873359 GCF_008692635.1 Crocuta crocuta
GGCAGCGCGAGTCAGCTGCTTTGTCCTTTTTTTATTGTGGTGAAGTATAAATCGTGTAATTTTTTTTTTTTTTACCATTTTAACCATTTAAAAAATTGTATTTATTTGTTATTTGTTTTGACAGAGAGAGAGAGAGAGAGCACAAGCAAGTGGGGGAGGGTCAGGCAGAGAGAGAGAACGAGAGAGAGAATCCCAAGCAGGTTCTGCGCTGTCAGAGCAGAGCCCGACACAGAGCTCGATCTCATGAACCATGAGATCATGACCTGAGCCGAAACCAAAAGCCAGACGCTCAACCGACAGAGCCAACCCGGCGCCCCTATTTTTTTTATTTATTTATTTCTAGGAGAGAGAGAGAGACAGCGTGAGCAGGGGAGGGTCAGAGAGAGAGGGAGTCACAGGCTCCAGAACAGGCTCCAGAAACAGGCTCCAGGCCCTGAGCTGGCAGTCAGCACAGAGCCCGACGCGGGGCTCAAACCCACGAACCGTGAGATCATGACCTGAGCGAAAGTCGGACGCTTAACCGACTAAGCCACCCAGGCGCCCCAGCCGGCGCCCCTATTTTAACCGTACAGTTCAGTGGCATTAAGTATATTCCCGTTGTTGTGCAGCCATCAGCATTGTCCATCTCCAGAACTTTCTCATCTTCCCAAACAGACGCTCCGTCCCCGTTAAACACCAGCTCCCTGTCCCCCTTCCCCACACACCCTTTTGCTCTCTGTCCCTGAGTGTGACTGCTCTAGGGACCTCAGGTAAAGCAGAGTCACACAGTGTCTGTCCTTTGGTGACTGGCTGTTTCACTCGGCACGATGTCCTCTGGGTTCACCCGCGCTGTAGCAGGCGTCCAGATTTCCTTCCTTCTCAAGGCTGAAGAACGTTCGGTTTGCACATCCTTCATTGTGCTTGCTTGCCGTCCTGGGTTGGCTCAGCTACTGAGATGGACGCTGCTGCTGTGGACACAGGCGTATGAACGTCTCCTGAAGACCTGCTTTCGTTTCTTTTGGGTGTGTGCCTGAAAGTGTGCTGTCGGATGTGGTGGCTCTGTGTTTACGCTGTGAGTGAATTACTTTATTACTTTTTTAAAGTTTATTTATTTATCCATTTATTATTTTTTGTTTTTCTAAATTATAGCTTATTGTCAAGTTGGTTTCCATCATTTATTATTTTTAATGTTTATTTTTGAGAGAGAATGAAAGCAGGGGAGGGGCAGAGAGAGAGAGAGAGAGTGGGACGGGGGATCGGAAGTGGCTCTGTGCTGACAGCAGCAAGCCCAACACAGGGCTCAAACCTGCAAACCGTGAGATCATGACTGGAGCTGAAGTCGCTCAACTGCCTGAGCCACCCAGGTGTCCCTTTTTATTCATTTTTGGTGAGAGAGACAGAGAGAGCATCCCAAGCGGGCTCCACACTGTCAGCGCAGAGCCCAACGTGGGGCTCGATCCCACACACTGTGAGAGCGTAACCTGAGCCGAAACCAAGAGTCAGACGCTTAACCGGCTGAGCCACCCAGGCGCCCCTAAGTAAACTACTTTTTAATAAGTGAAAATTGAAATTGGGGGAAATTAAAATGTAGTTTCCAGAAGGCCAGTCCCTTCTGCTTCTACTGACCAGGTAGAAAGCTGTTAAACAAAAACAAAAACAAAAATAAAAAAAGCCAAAGAAACCACAAAACCGCATGTTTTCTGGAGTGTCGGCCAGAGAGCAGAGACCTCAGAGCAGTGAGGACCGTCCCACCTGGGGCAGAGCCTGGGAACGACAGACGCGAGCAGAAACCCACGACGGACGGACTGCCAAAGGCCGCCTGAGGGCTAGAAGGTCAGTCTGGGATTCCTGGGGCCCCAGACACTCTGGTGGTCTTGTGACTCACCACGTCTTCCCACGAGGCTCCAGCGGGTGCTCATGAGAAGGATGAGCGGCAGGCAGGAGGTGGGGCCCGGCAAAAGCGTGAGACAATTCTCGAATATCTCTCACGCAAGAATCGACAGCCTCAGACCCGTTCAGGAAGGGCGGCCGATCGTGAGGAACAGACCCAGACCCTTCTCTCCTGGGGAGCAAAAGCCTTAAGCTGCCGAGGGAGGGAGGGCACAGCCCGTCAGCGCCAGGGCACAAGAAAGATGCGCTACGGCGGACAGAGGAAGGGCAAGGCTCTTCCCTCGGGCGGGCGGGCCTCGGGTCCTGCGTGAGGCCAGACAGAGGGGCAGGAATCTGCCGGCCGAGATCCCACAGACGCAGGGCCCGGTCGGGCCACCACAGGGAGGGGCCCGAAGGCATGTGGCCTCTCTGCGCCGAGGCTCTGCCCGCCGTACGGACCTGGCCCAGAACAGCCAGCAGCCCCTGCCCAGGCGAGGTGGACAGAGAGCCGCTGTGTGGCACAGGCACGCGGGTGCGGACGCCACCCTGAGCTGTCACCGGCTCCCACTCGGGGCGCAAGGCAACGGTGGCCCGTTGCCGTGGGAGTGGAGGCCGTGGTGCTCTGCAAGTAACCATGGCAACCCCAGACCCCAGGCCCAGCTCCGTCCCTGACACGAAGGTCTGGCAGAAGAGGTTCTCCCACTTCCAGAGATCAACACTCAGTCACCTCGGGCTCTGAGGCTCTGCGCGCGGGTGTTCCGTGTTCGGACACAAAGTCAGCAACGTTTCACTCAGAAGCAACAAAACCCAAGCAAGCCGTTGCCAAGAGATCAAATGATCAACAGAATCAGACTCAGGGATGACCCAGCTGTTGACCCTATCACGCAGGGACCCTGAGGGGATGACTATGACCGAGGGGCTAGTGGAGAAGGGAGATAACCTACACCGGCAGAGCGAGTCGCAGAGACGCAAGCTGTTAAGAAAGCCAGAGAGAAAGTGAACACAGTATCAGAGAGAATTTTCTGGATGGGCTCATCAGCAGACCCGACATTGGAGTTTGTGACCTGAAGGCAGGTCAGTAGAAATTCCTCAGACAGAAACGCAGAGAGAAAAAAAACAGAGCATCCCTGTGGTAAAGTAAAAACACTATCAATGGTCTCCACTCCAGCTTGTAACTTGAGTCCCCGGAAGGAGAAGGAACGAGGCGGAAAAAGTATTTGAAGAGATAATGGCTGAAGAGTTTCCAAAAACAGTGAGATATTGGTCTGCAAATCCAAGAAGGTCAGAGAAACTCAAACAGGGCCAAAATCAAAGGAACGGAAACAGCAAACAGAGCCACACAGACCTGTCAGTCAATCAAGCAGCTGAAAACCAAAGATAGAGAAAAAAATTCCAAGGAAAAACCCCAGAGTCTGTCAGAGAAAAAAGACACTTACAGAGGAGCCATGGGAAGCTCTCAGCAGACATCTTACGGGCGACGGTGCAGGCCAGGGGACATGGGGTGACAAAGTCCTGGTACTAATGGTGGGGAACACACCCCCTCTGTCCAGAGTCCCACACCCGGCAAAAATAGCTTCCACACATGCAGTTGCCAATAAAGACTTTCTCAGAAAAAAAAGGAGCTGAGAGAATTCATTGCCAGCAGATGTGTGCTATAAGAAATGTGAGTTTTTCTTTTTCTTAAAAATTTTTTTCAAATGTTTATTTATTTTTGAATGAGTGTGTGTGAGAGACAGAGAGCATGAGTGGAGAGGGTCAGAGAGAGAGGGAGACACAGAATCCGAAGCAGCTCCAGGCTCTAAGCCATCAGCACAGAGCCCGACGCGGGGCTCGAACCCACGAACCGTGAGATCGTGACCTGAGACAAAGTCGGACGGTTAACCGACTGAGCCCCCCAGGCGTCCCAGAAATGTTAGTTTTTCATTCAGAGGAATATAACAGAAGAAGTAAATAGAGACAGTAAAAATGAAGATGTTTAAAGATACTTTTCTGAACTTCCTGATTTTTGATCTAGCAAGCGGGTGACAGAGTGGAGGCCACAGACGGACGCTGGACAAGGCTGGGCGTGCCCAGCGCCCCTCCCGCAGCTACTATGTTACGTGCGCTCCAAGTCGCTAAGCCACTGTTTTCTCGGGTCACTGCCCCGAGCGCCCTGGGACCNAGCTGGGAGGGCGAGGCCCCGGGAGGGACAGGGTGGGCTGAGGTGACAGCAGCTGGTGCGTGTGGGACCCGCGCCCGACGGGGTGTGCGGTTTCCCAGGCGAACAAGGACTCGTGTTTCAAGTCAAAACAGACGTGGCAAAGCCGCAGCAAGTCGTGACAGGTCGGGGCTCACGGTCACCAGGAAGGAATGAGCACGTATCAGGTGCCTGGCACGAAGCACGCGGAGTGTGGCGGGTGTTGTGAAAGCCCCAAGGCCAGCCTTCTGAGCTGGTCGCTGACCGGCTACGGGGACACGCATTGTGAGCACTGGTTTGGACGACGTGCCTCCTCCCCTGCCTCAGAGCCGCCAACCCCCGGGAGTTTCTGGGGTTCAGCAGCACCAGTGACAGGCACGCAATCTACACGGCGTCCCCCTCCTCTGTGCCGGGGGCGGGGGTGGAGCTGGGATGTCCCCACGGAGAGGCATTGCCGTCTCTGGGCTGGCCACCCAGGAGCGGGAGGGGCCCCTGACCCAGGAGACGGGCCTCCACAGAGCCCATGCTGAGGCCACGCGGAGCCTGGGGTGGCCTATTCTGGGACCAGGCACTTTCTCCTTGAAATGTTATCCCTCCAGCCTGCAAAGCCACCCCGTCTAAAAATACCCCCCACATGCAGTGGGCCGTCCACATCCTGTTTATTTATGCAGAAGTGACAGCTGAAACTTTCAATAAATATTTTGAGCCCAGTCAGCAAGGGTGTGATAAGTGGATTCCCCTCAGAGTGTAGACATTTCTTCTCTTCAGAAGGACACAGCACTGACTGAAGGGCCCAAAATAATCATGACAAATATTCTTGCCTTAACCCTCTGTTTTCAGTCCTCACGTAAGCGAACAGTTATCCCGTGTGTGTGTGTGTGTGTGTGTGTGTGTGTGTGTGTGTGGCCAGGACTTTCTATTCTGAGCCTTTACATGAACTTTTCTTGGAATGTTCCTGAGCACGATGGTGGGACTTTCCAATATGTCTGGGTCCCAAGTCAAGGCTCCTGGCACCGCGACTCATGATTGTTTCCTTGGTGACAAGAAGGCGGATCGATGCCCAGTGATGCCCCAGGCGAGTCGTCTGCTCTGCGGACACCTGTGTTGCTGGGTCCCCCAGGCAGCCCTGACCGGTCCAGGGCCGGGGCCCTGGCGCCCCACGGTCCTGGATTCCAGTCCCAGCTCCGCTGCCTATCCCGAGCCATCCTGGGATCGCGCGTCCCCTCCCCGGTGAGCCCTGGCCTCCTTATATTCAAATGAAGACACCACTTGGCAGGGTTATTGGGTGGATCAAGTTAAATGAGGTCAAGGGCCCAACATACAGCAGGTGCTCAATACGTAGATGTTACCTCATCACTTCCTCCCGGACAACTGGCCTGTGGCTCATATGGTAGACACTTCTCGTTCTATAAACTTGAGCCAAAGCAGACCAGGCCACACGAGAGCCCTCCCAGATCTGAGGATGATTTGGACTCAGGTTCACTTTACCCGCATCGGTACCTGCCTCCTTCCACTGGGGCCACGTGCCACCCGCTGGGTTCCCGCAGCCCCGTGCACCTGCTGTGGGGGTAGCTGCTCAGGGTGAATGGCCCGAGGGGCCCGTCAACACGCCCCATGACACGGCGGGGAGGCTCTCAGACAGCTGGTGAGGT
>NW_027527429.1:2873393-2886979 GCF_008692635.1 Crocuta crocuta
CACACAGGGCTGCCCCCAGGGTGCTTTTGGCTAAACAGCTCTTAAGGAAATACAAACGACAAGTAGGCAGCCGAGAAAGAGTTAAACCTCACTCTTGAGAAAAAAAGAGCAGCGAATATCCAAACTTAAAAACAAGTGCTGGGCGCTGGGGAAGCTGCAGTGACAGGAGGCAGGCCTGTGTGTCCAGGACACCTTTTTCCGAAAAGCAAATTCGGAGATATGCGTCAGTAACCTCGCAAGTGATGCCCTTTCGCCCGGTAATTCTTTTCTGGGAATTAACCTAAATTAATGATATAAAATGTAGACAAATAAATATAAGATGTTCACTGCAAATTTCTAATTATGAAAAACAGCCCACAAAGCCACCTCTGGCCCCCCACGCCCCCCAGCTCCAGCCGCCCCCCCTGCAGGAAGGGCGAGGCCACTAGATGGCGCCCTACCTGGGGCCCTCCTCTCTGTGGTCTCCTCTCCTGGGGGACGCCCCCCACTTCCACCTGCCCCCACGCAGTCAGATCCCCCAGGACCTCCCTCTGGGCTCCCGAACCTTCCCCCACATTGCCTGGAGCGACCTCACCCAGAGAGGCCCCCCCACCTCCCTAGTCCGAGGGAGGGGCGTCCACACTGCAGGCTCCTTGCCTCCGGGGCCACTGTGACCCTCCCCGCCCCCATCTGAAGCTCCGTCCTGTCCACATCCAGCTGCCACCGCAGGGCGCAGTTGTCACCAGCTTCTCCCCACCTGCTCCAGAGGTGCCCCCGCCCTCTGTGGCCCTGTCACTGTGCCCAGGAGGAGGCAGACGTGACTCGTCTCGGTGGGTTAGTACAACCCACCTGGCTAATCCCAGCGTCCACCTTTCTGCGCTAAATTCGGGCCGGGGGCCTTGGCCTCTCTGCATCCCTCTCCTTCCCCCCCCCCAACCCAGCTTAGGCGGGGCGGCCATCAAATCCCTCCTTGTTTTCCTCTCTCTGCACGCTTGCACTCAGTCCGTCATTGGCTGTCCCTCCCCTGCCCTCCTCCTGACCCCCAGCCCACTATCCACATCTTGGCACCCTGCTTCATTCCTTCCTTGGACTGAATTCAAAAGCCCTCGTGTGGCCCCTCAACCATGTCCTCTCCTCACTGGCCACATGCCAGCTACACTGGCTGATGTTTCTGCCTCAGGATCTTTGCACATGCTGCTCTTTTTCCTTGGAAGCCTCTTGACCCCTTCTTCACAAGGCCAACTCTGCTCATCCTTCAAATGTCACTTCCTCAACACGGGCTTTTTTGGATGCTTCCACCTCATTTGGCTTCCTGGTAAAGTGGGGTTTCCTTCCTAGCTGCCTTACTTTGTACTTGGGCTTTAATTCACACGATGAGTCACTCCCTGTTGGTCTCAACAACTAGCCTGCGCACAACACGAGGGTGGGGACAGTGTAAGGAGAAGACAAGATCCCACTTACCCTGTTGACAGAGTCACCTCAGGGGCAAACGGGAGTTGAAGCTGAAGGAAGAGAGGAGACAGAACGGGAGGCAGCAGGAGGTGCAGAGCCGTTCACGCCGGGCCGGCCGTGCGAGAGCTCACCGTGCGCGGGTGGCTTGCAGACGCGGGCGGCACAAGCGGGAACCCACCACGCCTTCCCGGTGGGGGCGTCAATACCCCTCTCGGGGCTAAGCAGGTAAGAACCAGTACCAAGTGACTAACCCTGACTCAGTGACTGCACCTGAAGTTGCTCGTCTACACAGAATCCACAACCTTTTCAAAGTCCACAGACTCTATTTCAGCAGCAAAGGAAAAACACCAAATCCCCAAAGTGGAAACTCTAAGCCAGTTCTCTTTGACTACGATGTTAAAAACTAGAAACTAGTAAGAAAAGGATAAATTTAAAAAAACCCCCAAATCTCTGGAAATGAAAGAGCACTCATATAACTTTGAAGTCAAATAAGAACTTAACAATTGGATTACATGCTACTAAAAAACAATGGCAGTGCAGCGTGTAAAAATTAAGGGGACAGATAGAGCTAAAACTGAATTATGAGAAAAATCCATTGTTGTAAACGATCTAATTACTATACAAAATGATATGAAAATATGTGAATTCTCCAAATCAAGACATTTTAAATGATATTTTATTATTACTATTATTTTTTAATATTTTTATTTATTTCTAGGAGAGAGAGAGAGACAGTGTGAGCAGGGGAGGGTCAGAGAGAGAGGGAGACACAGACTCTGAAATAGGCTCCAGGCTCTGAGCTGTCAGCACAGAGCCTGACGTGGGGCTCGAACTTGTCAACATGAGATCATGACCTGAGCCAAAGTCAGATGCTTCACCGACTGAGCCCCCCAGGCGCCCCAAGACATTTTTTAAAAAGAACAACAAAATATAACTTTCCAACGGGCAAATAATTCACGTGCACTAATGATTGTTAAAACTAATACTAAGTGATAATTTTAAAAGTAAAAAGAATACGTAAATTCAATAGCTGATTCTTTAGAAAAATAGTTGCAATGAAACCAGACATCTCTGGATCTTATAGTCTGAAAAAAAAAAAAAAAAAAGGAGAGAAAACATCAATATGCAAAGCCACAGGAGGAGAGTACCAAAAGTATAAGAGAGTAACATGCTTAAAAAACTGTATGTTGAAGTCTGGAAAATCCTTGAGTTGGCATGGTTTTTGGGAAACTACAAATTAGCAAATACAGACTTAAAAAGCAGAACATCTGAGAACAAGAATGGAAAATGTTCTTAGAGAATGGCTTTCACAGAAGGTGCCGGACTCAGGCAGTTCTTTCAAATTCTCGAGATCACAGAAGCACACGCCGAGCTCCCCTGCTCCTTTGCCGGGCTAGCAAAACGCCGATCCCAGTGCTCTTGAGAAGGCACGGCCGCGGGCCCAGCCGCCACCGATGTCCTCCACGCTCACCTGTCCATGACACAAAGTCCCACGTGGGACGCTGGCACATTTAAGCCAGTCTGCAGAGCACCTTAAAGTAACGCGCATTTCAGGAATGCCCCAACCTTACTATAAAATCCCACTTCGCCGTGTCGGAGGACAATGACACACGACCCTTCCAGTACAAGCTGAGGACGCATTTGATAGACCTCAACATGCGTTTCTGATGAAAAAGAAGGAGGCTTGTGAACCGCAAACAGGTTCTTTCCCTGTTTGAGGCCTGTGATGAAGCCCTCGCGCGGACCGAGGGCACAGACCCTATCGTCGGAGCCCGAGGGGCATTTTCATCACGCACGGGGGTCCTTTACTTCACTCGTAAGTGGTCAGGCCTGTCTTCTCCCTTGTGGTTTCCGCCTTCCGTGTCGGGGCCCCCACCCAAGACTTCGAAGTCACGCAGAGCCTTTCCGAAGAAGGGAGGGGCCGGGGCCACTTCCTCTGGTGACCGAAAGCCACGCGGTGACCTGGCCTGGCCTAGGCTGTGCCAGGCGTGGAGTGAGGAAGCCAGGCCAGCTCATCTCTGCGAAGGGCCTGCGACCACAGGCGGGAGGGGCCGGCGGCCTTGGCCGAGGCGAGGCAAGCCCACCGTGCTTTACGCTTCCCGCGGACCCGCGGGCCAGTCGGCCAGGAGGCCGGCCTTCCTGCCTGAAGGGAGCACGCGACTGGGCGTCTTCTGTCTCTGGACGCTGTGGGGACGCGGAAGGATGTGTCGGGCACCGATTTAAAACATTTCACTGGCATCGGCCTGGAACGTGTGCTGGGCTGGGGGCGGGGGTGGTGGGGGGGTGCTGAGCCCCCCCCGCCCCTGGCACTCACTCCGCACACCCCTGGGGTTTGCAGCCGGAGGGGGAGGTGGATGCTAGACCGTCAAGCCCCCCTCGCCCAGGCAGCTGCGACCGATCCGCGCACCAGGCCAGCCCAACAAGGCCTAGCTCCGAGGTGCGCCTCCCGCCGGCCCGGGCTGCCCCCGGGGGCCGGGCACGGAAGGCTGCACGGGAGGGGCCCGCCGAACGGGGGAGGGAAGTTCCACGTCGCATCACTGATGCCAGCTCCCCGGCCTCACGGTGCCCCCCTGACCGCCGGGCGCCGGCTGAGCGAGGCGGACAGAGGCCGTTTTCTCACAAATGGAAGAACGGAGTGGAGCAGAGAACAAGGAGCCTTGCGGGGGCTGCAGGGGGGAGGGGGAGACAAACGGGGACAGGCTGGGATTTTCCACAGCTCCCCAGAAACAGCCTCGGCCCGTGCAGGGCGTGGGTCAGCGGAAGGGGCTCAGGAGAGGCCTGGCCACCCCTCCGCCTCCCCACCTCGCTGGGTCTCGGCTTCCCTCCTCCTGGCCTGAAGCCTGGCTCTCCCCTCCCCTGAGACACCGCGAGGGGGAAGCGAAAGACAGGGCTCCGGGGGGCATTTCACGTCCGTTCTCGGGCTCTGCCCCGGGAGGCGCAGCGCCGACGAGGCCCGGCGGCTCTAGTTTCTTCTGGAACTGACCCCCCCCTCCCCTCCACACATAGCGTCCTGCATCCACTCAGCCTTGGGAGCCTGGACCTGCCCCCTCCCACGGCTCCTGGTCTCTGTCTGCTTCTCGGGACCCGCTCAGGAGGGTCTGTGAGGGCGGATGGAGAGGCGAGGACGCCGTGGCTCCCCTTCCGGAGGGTCGGCCGCGTGGGAGGAGGGGCCCACGGCTGTCCTCTGGGGAGCCCTGCCGTCTGGGGTGCCCGAAACTCTGGTTCCTCAAACCTGGGCCAGGAGGGAGAGCAGGAGGGGGCCGCCCTGGGGCTCCGTAGTGGGACAGAGGTGCCCTGGGGACCTTTGGGGACCCCTGGCGGGACACGGGGTCTGCAGCCAGGCCCAAGATCCCCGAACACAATGTCTCATTAGCACAGGTCCATACATTCAGAGCCCTGCGTCCCGGGCCAGCCCCACAGCCTACCCTCGGACCTGGAACCCAGAGGCGCACTTTGGGGGAGCAGCGGGAGACTCCCCCAGAAGGTTCCAGGGCTCTGTACCCTGGCCAGTTGAGGCCACCTGGAATCAACGTGTGTGGGCCATGTGGGAGCCAGGGAGTGCATGGGGCCATGTGTGGAAGGGGTGGGAGCACCCCGTCCTCCAGGCAGGGGTGGGGCTTGGCTCATCTCAGCCTCCACCTCGGCCAGGAACCCCGTGAAGGGGTGAAGGGAGGTGGCCCAGGGGTCTGGCCCACATCTGGCTGCCTCCTCCATGTACGTAGCAGCCTCCCCTGCTTGCCCCCAGAAGCCCCCTCTGGGGAGAAGCATCCGGGCCACGCCGTCCCCACCGGGGCCTGGCCTCCCTCCCGTCCTGCGGCTCTGTGCCCGGCAGCTCCCGGTGCCTCTGCTCAAGCCAGGGGCAAGTGGAGGCTTCTAAGTCTATTCCTGGCTCTGTGTGCAGACAGCTCTGGCACCAGATGCAGCGCCCCAGGGACTCCCAGGGCAGGCTCCCCACGGAGAGGCGATGGCCTGGGGCCTCCTCCGAGAACAGGCTGGGGCAGGAACCAGGCTCCTGGGGTCTGCAGCTCCGGGAGACGAACCTGCAGCTGTAAGATGCCGCAGGCGTCTGAGAGCCAGGGAGCCGTGGCGGGTCACTAAGCTGCAGCCTCCAGTGAGATCGGGGACCCCCTGCACACACCGGGTCTAGGAGGGCGAGGCTGCCCCTCGCACCCTTGCTGAGCGTGTCCGAGACCCGGGATTAGGGGGACGGCCGGGGCGCTATCTTTGGCACTAACACCCCGGGGACATTATCCCCATGAAGCTGCACAGGCCATGGAGGGGAGGGCTCTTCTCTCCAGCCCCCTCCCCCGGTCCCGCTGCTGGCTGCCTGTCCTGCCCAAGAGACTCTGTCTCGCCGATGCTCCTGGATTCTGCAGGGACCCCGCTCTGCCCTCCCCACAGGGGAGCCTGCAGCGGGCACAGCCCACCCCACCCCCACACTCTACCNTCCAGCCCCCGCCATCTGCACCCCTGCTGCCCCCCGCCTACCGAGGTCGGAGCTCAGGGCGACAACGACCGTAGGGGGCAGGGCAGGGCCGTGGAACATTCTCCACCACAGGATACTGCCTGGCGCAGAGTCCTTGAGCACTGAGCCCTGCCGCTTTCACCTCTAACAGAGGGACACTGGTCCCCGGCTCACAGCAAGGCCGTCTCCCTCCTGACTCGACGGGGCCCTCACACGTGGACCCTCGCCTGCGTCCGGCACAGGACAAGCGGCCTGCCACGCGCTGTCGCTCGGGCAGGAGCACAGAGCACCACCACCCTGGGCCTGCTTCGGGAGCGGAACCCAGCCCGCGAGCCGGGGCACGGTACCAAGGCCTGGAGGGGGAGTCAGGGCTGGAAGCGACAACGGGGAAACTGAGGCACAGATCATGCTGGCGTCCACAGGGCCCTCGCCTTCCCCGGGAGAGGCAGGAGTGGCTGCGGGTTAAGGCCCGGATGCCATCTCCAGGGGCTCAGGTCCGCGTTCTGTAAGACAGCCCGGCAGGGCGGAGAGCCGGGCTCTGGAGCAGCCGCTTGGCTTCCCGGCCCCTGAAGGCACTTCCCAGGAGGCGAAGGGCGCAGCGCAGCATCGGGGACAGCTGTGCCGGCCCAGCGGGCAGCCCGGAGTCCTCCAGGGTCCCGTGAGGCTGACCCCCGGGCAGACGACACTATGAGGTCAGCTTCCTGAGCCACCAGGAGGGGCCCGTGGCTATGGCTTCTCTGTGCCCCGACGGCAACTTGTCCCAGCCTCGCTCTGGGCAGCAGCCCGCACCGGCCGACAGGGCTGTGCTTGCCGGGTTCCTGGGGGTGAACCTGACATGGGGTGGAGGGTTGAGCCGGGGGTCGTGGGGCCAGGTCCCGAAGCCCAAACCCTATGGGGCCGTGGCTCCAGGAGGGGTCAAGGGCCTGCCCTCTGGGTCCCCATCAGCCACAACACTGACCCGCTCCCCACTAAGCCCTCAGCAAACAGATGGAATTTAAGTATCTGGTTCTGAACCCCTTCGTGGTACCAAGGTGCCCTCACCTAACTTTCTGAAGGAGAAGCACAGGGTGGGGGCAGCCAGTGCCGGCCCCGGGCCCCTCAGCGTCGCGTCTTGGCTCCCCTCAAACATGCGCTCCTCCAGGACAGGAAGCTGCTGCGACTGCAGCGAGAGAGAAGCTTCCAGACGTCCACATGGGTGCGTCTCTGTGGTCCAGAAGCACCCTGGGAGACAGGCAGCCCCAGCGCCCAGCCCACGGAGGAATGAATGTCACAGGATCTGCACCCACCCCCTGGCTTTCTGGGGGGCATCCCTGAATTTCCCCCGACCTGCCCAGAGACACATTGGAGAAGGGGGTGAGGCACCATCAGCCACGTCCCTGGGGGTCTTGGCTGCCCAGGGTTTGAGGGTGTGCCTGGAAAGCTGCCCAGAGCCTCCCCGAGGGCAGCCGCTAAGTCCAGGAGCTGTGGGCCCACATCCTGCCCACCCCACGCCCTCCCTGTCCCCTCCCGGTCCCTGGGTCCGGCTACCTGCAAGCAGGCACTCACTCTGCAAGGAAGGGGCCACATTTAAAAGATGAGCAAAAATGCCTCCGCCTCCTCTGACCACAGAATAAAAACCCAGAGACAAGGGAACAAAAGCTACATGAGCTTCCGAACACAAGGCTGTTTGTCAGAGATCTACGCCCCCTGCCAAGCTGTCACTCAGGTAAGAAAGAAGCTCCTTAGAAATGTTTCACTTCCAAGAATGGATTACTCACAAGGCTTATTTCTAGGATTGACTTCACACAGTCGCCCGAATTTAAAAGACACACGTGAGAGGGAACGAGGGATTGAAAACAGGAAGACATGCTGGAATTAACTGACTCTTTGCAGAGACGAGTAGCCAAGACCTCCCAGACCAGTGTTACTACTGACAAACGTCAGAACGACGCAGTGTGAAAAATAAATAGAGGATAGGAAGGAAAAAGCAGGTTTTATTTTATTTTTAAATGTTTATTTTTGAGAGAGAGAGCGCGTGAGCACAAGCAGGGGAGGGAAGAGAGAGAGGGAGACGGAGGGCCTGAAGCAGGCTCTGCACTGACAGCACACAGCCCGACACGGGGTTTGAAATCACGAACTGTGAGATCATGACCTGAGCCGAAGTCAGACGCCCAACTGACTGAGCCACCCGGGCGCCCCCCAAAAAAGCGGGTTTTGGAAGATTAGCTCAAATCAATGAGGAGAGAGAGACAGACAGACACAAAGCAAAATTCGAGGAGGCCAAAAATCCAGGGGCTCTGTTCTTTCACCGAGGGGAGGCCAAAGCCTGTGGTCTGATACTGTAAAAACCCCGACACTAAATCAGAGTCTCCGTGTTTCATTTCATGGCTGGTGGAGTGAAAAAGAGTCTTCCAGGCGTCAGCCTCAGTTGAAAGAGAAATGAAAAAACATTACGTTCCAACCATAGAAGAAAAAAGAAATCAGTGTGGAAATGTAAAAATCAAGGCAAAAAAGGGCGTGCCTGAAGACTGAATAGATCTTGAAGGACAGATAGGGTGTCATCTCTGGTACAAGGCTCCTCACTCTCCATATGAAAACGTAAAATCCAGCAGTAAGCTGTTGGCAAGAGACGTAGTGACGCAGAACGACAGGGGAGGGGGAACGAGCAAAGTGCGAGGAGCCGATGAAACCAGCGCTTTGGTGCTGCCACGAGGCAAGAACTCTCACGTGTGCCTGGAGCCGCCACGGTGCTTCACGGCCGATGACGGCAGCCGGGTAACGTGCGGTCTGAATGCTCTACAAGCAGAGCCAAAGATGGGCATAAAAACCCACCAGAAAAGTGAAACAGAAATGCTCCTGATGTGATTGGGGCTGAAGATCTACTAGTTAGTTCACTGTCACGTACACAGAAAGTTCAGGGGCGTCTGCGGGGCTCAGTCGGCTACGTGTCTAACTCTTGGTTTCAGCCCAAGTCATGATCTCACGGCCTGTGAGTTCGAGCCTCGCATCGGGCACTGCACCAAAAGCATGGAGCCTGCTTGGGATTCTCTCTCCCCCTCTCTGACCTTCCCCACTGTTCTCTCTCTCAAAATATATAAATAAACATTAAAAAAGAAGTGGGCCTCCTCATCTTCCTTTGCTGACGGAGGCGACATCTAAACAAAGAAGAGAGGAGAAGGAAAACTTAAAGATTAAATAAAATTTTGAATCTAGAAGATATGAAACACTTAAGGCGATAACACGCATCATCATGTTTCAGTGAGAAATATGAAAAACACGGACACAGGAGACATTGCTGAAATACAAGCCTTAAATAAGAAATAGCCAAAATCAATCAAGAGTGAAAATTGAAAAAGAAATCCTTCGGGGGCGCCTGGGTGGCTCAGTCGGTTAAGCATCTGACTTAGGCTCAGGTCATGATCTCACGGTTCATGGGTTCGAGCCCCACATCAGGCTCTGTGCTGACAGTTCAGAGCATGGAGCCTACTTTGGATTCTGTGTCTCCCTCTCTCTCTGACCCTACCTTGCTCATGTTCTCTCTCTCTTTCTCTCTCTCTCTCTCAGAAATAAAACATTAAAAAAAAAAAAAAGAAATCCTTCCCCAGACACATAGATCTGATGATTTTAGTGATGAATTCATTCAAACTTGAAAGGAATACATAATTATCACTTCACATAAGTTATTTCCCATCCTTGACTCCTATGGTCAGCTCGCACATACATTCCGTTAGGCAAAGGCAATCCTAATCCTGAACCTTCGGGGAAACTTATACAGAGGGAAAAACAGGAGATGTCAGAGAAACAGATACTTTGGTACTCATTTTACTGGGGCCGGGGGTCGGGGAACAGAGAGGCCCCCAGAGTTTACACAGTGATGGGAGTCTGGATTCACATGAGGGAGTCCACCTCCGGCTCTGTGCCTGGTCCACCGTGACATTTGGTACTAATTGCCAAGACAGCACCGGAACATAACGACCAGTCAGTGCAACCAGGCCTGTTGCCCTTCAGGACACAGGGCCCCGAGGTGCCCCCATGGGAAGGATCCCTGCAAACAGACAGCACTTCCCTAGTTGACCGACAGGTGCCTGGCCATCTCACTTAGAATCTCAATGCGACTTCTTATGGAATCAGGCAAAATGGCTTTCCAGTTCTCTTGGAAAAGCCGGCAGAGAACACATCAAAGAAAGCAAAAGGTAATGTGAAATACAGAATGAACACACGAAGAGAAAATGAGATCTTCTAAATTGTAGAAAACATTGCAGAGCCATGGTGATTGAAGTGGCGGGGGGATGGCCCCAAGGCAGACGTAAAAATTAACTGAAGGGCGCCTGGGGGGCTCAGTCGGTTAAGTGTCTGACTGGCTCAGGTCATGATCTCACCGTTTGTGAGTTCGAGCCCTGCGTCCGGCTCTGTGCTGACAGCTTAAAGCCTGGAGCTGCTTCGGACTCTGTGTCTCCTTCTCTCTCTGCCCCTCCCCCGTTCCTTCATTTTCTCTCTCTCTCTTAAAAATAAACATTAAAAAAATTAACTGAAATTATTCTAATGCACACAAGAACACATTAAGTATTAAATTAAGCATAACCAAACAATGGAGGTAGGCAATATTATTTAACAAATTATGTTAGCCTAATTGAGGTAGGGAAGAAATAAATTTTAATTCATGTCTTAATGTAACTACCCACCGTGTTTAAGAAGATGAATGTTATTTCAAAACACATGAGGACTAAACAGAAACAGAACATAATACGGTGGCCACGTGACTCCCTCGGAATGGCGACAATCGAATTTCTGGAACACAGGACTGTGCCCGGACGCCAGACCTCTGAGGAGCGAGCGAGGGCACACGCATTAACTGTGTAACTAATCGAACACGGGAGATAAGAGGTCTTGTCTTCTCCAAAATAACCACGAGCAAAACTTGAAAACGTTTAGGACAAAAGGACCCTCAGCTAACCTCTACCGTGTTCAAGAGTTCGCAAAGTCAGAGAGAAAAGACTCCCAATGACTCAAAAGATTAGTAGCAAAGAATATGGTCAGATAATCGGCACACGAGAAAAAACAAATTGCAAAGCTACTGTAGCAGAATCACCTCGCCTTCCCAGCGGCCAAAGGCGCACAGAGGCCACGAGGAAACGTCACGCACACCTGCCCACACACCATCTTTGCGGACTCCGCGCTCGTGGGCAGGTGAGGAAACGCTTTCCTATGCTGCTGGTAACGGAAATGAGTACAATCCTTTAAAAGGGCAAACAGGCAAAACCTACGGAGGCCCACAGACCGTCCGGGCATGGAAATCCGTTTGCAAGAATCCTTAACGCAGCTCGAAGCAGAAGTAAGGCCGCCCGTATGGAAGTTCTCACAGCCGCCTCAGTAAAGACCGCAAACACCTGGTAAAGGCTGACAGACTCGGACTGTGTCAGTTTGGCCTCTGGCCACCGAGCGAGGCTGCGTCCACCTGGCCTGGGCAGTGAGGGTAAACTCACCTTCTCTTGCTATGCGAAAGGGGTGTACTTTTTTTATTAAAACAAATTTTTTTAATGTTTGTTTATTTTTGAGAGCGTGAACAGGGGAGAGGCAGAGGGAGAGGGAGACACAGAATCTGAAACAGGCTCCAGGCTCTGAGCTGTCAGCACAGAGCCTGATGCGGGGCTTGAACCCACGAACTGTGAGATCATGACCTGAGCCGAAGTTGGACACTTAACTGACTGAGCCACCCAGGCGCCCCAAAAGGAATGTATTTTTAAGAAAATGGGTCCTTCATTTTTTTTAGCTGGGCGAAGAGGGAACTCAGACCTAAAGGGCACCTTTTCCAGAATGGGTGTCACGGGGCACCCCGTGCATAAGCATCCAGGGCTGAAGTCCTGTGGGCACCTGGGTGGGGGGGGGAGTTGTCCTCAAAATCTGCCCGGGGAAGGAAGGCTGCCGCCTGGCGCCACAGCTCCCCCGAGGCCCCCACAGTGGGATGAATGTCGCTGGCCCCGAGCGAGCTCCAAAGATGTCCACCAACACAATGACTGATGAATGGCTGGGTCCTTCGAGAGCCTGGGGGCGGGGTGAGCGCTGGGCTGAGGGTCAGCGGCAGGAGGGGACATCTGCTGTGACCCCCAGCCTGCTGCACCCCTACCTCTCATCACCATCACTATGTGCTCCCTGCCCCTCAGTGTAGACGGCCCGGGGGCTGCCTGTGAGTGGGCTCAGGGGGGCTGCTGTGTGAGCAAGCCTGGCCCCCCGCTCCTCCCCCCGCCCCAGACAGCGTCCTGTCTGCACAGCCTGGACGTGTCTGGGGTTTTCCTGGCTCCAGGGAAGCGGGAGTCACAGCAGCGTGTCCCAGGCGGAGGCGGAAGGGATGTGGCCGCAAGTCCCCGTCACCCAGACACGTCCCACCTGCCTGCTCCTCCGCTCCCAGCCAGGATCTGCTTAGTGTCGCCCGGCTGCTGACCTCTTACACGGTGACACACGGGCCGGACTTCAGCCCCAGACCGAGGAGGCTGTGGAGCAGCGCGATCAATCACTGGGTGAAAGGATGTCACAGCAGGCTTAGCGCCGCGCCTGGGGCAGCACCCGAGCCCTCCCCCAAGGCCAGGAGGGCGTAAAGGGAAGCGAGGTCAGGGCCACGGCCCCGGAGCGTGCAGGAGCGAGGGCGGCGGAGGCGTCTGGCGTCTCCCCACCACAGGGGATTGCTTGGTTTGTGGCGTCTGCAGACCCCTTTTTCTAGGAGCTTTCTCAAGCAGGAAGTGGGGCCCTTCCTTCCCGCTCCCCCAAACCTCCGGCCCAACAGGTGGACGGGCACAGACCCTCTGACATCATCATGAAAACCCTCCATGAAGCAGGCACACGGTGGAGGCAACTGTGGACCGAAATGCTGCCGCTGTCGTGAGGCCTTCCCCCGCCCTCCCCCCCGCCCCCCATGGAGACAACTCCTCTGGCTGCTGGGAGAAGGTGCCGCTGGACAGGGCAGGGCTGGAGCCATCCGAGGGCCTCCCCTGAGCGTGTCCCTGTGACACTTAATGTCCTTATGACTCTTCTCCCCCATCTGCCTGCCCAGGGCTGGCTCTGGGTGGATTTCCAGAGCCTTCCACCCCCTCACCCTGCTCTTCCTCCAGCACAGATCTGGGTGCACAAAGCCCGAGGCAATTCCGTCCTTCCCCGGCGTACCCTGTTCCCATCCCTGGTCCCGTGCGCCCCGCCCCCCCGTCTGCTTCCCCCGGTCGGCCGTGGCCGAGCGCCTGACACAGGGTGGAAGGGCCTGGAGGCCTCTGCCTCGCTGCCCCCCGCGCCCCCGGGGACCCCGCTCACAGAAAGGCCCCCTTGTGGCGGCTGTGGGGTCGTGGTGGTGCGTGCAATATCCCTCCCCCCCAGCAGCTCTGCTAAGATCCCCCCTAGGTGGGGGCTTTAGGAGCTGGCTTTGAGCAGCGTGGATGAAAAGGGCCCCCCCCCTCCTCTGCCCGCCCAGCGAACTCTGAGTCCCAGCACGCCTCCTGTCACAGCCGTGGCCTAGTGGATTCCACGCGTGGCTGCTGGCAGCTCTGGGCCCGCTCGGGGAGGGGGGGAGGTCTTTGCTTCCTGCTGCCACCAGCAACACGAGAAGGTCCCACCCTCCACGCCTGGAGGGGAAGCCACCTGGCAAGCAGCGCAGAGGCGGGAGAGCTGTGAAAGACTGCGGCAGACACCCTGCCCCTGGTGCGCCCTGAAAAGCTGTGACTACACCCCC
>NW_027527429.1:2887142-2892688 GCF_008692635.1 Crocuta crocuta
CCAACGACACCCCTACCAGGCGGCCAGGGCGGGGGGTGGGGGGGCATCTGTGCCGCCAGGGCAGATGCGTAGCCCAGCAGACCCTGAAGGAACTGGATCGAGACCCCGGAGCTCCGGGCGGGTGGGAAGCAGGCTCTGGAGAATGGCCGGCACGGCGCCCTGGGCACGGCCGGTCCCCAGGCCTCGGCGAAGGGGCCGAGCGCAGCCAGAATCCCTCGGAGGACGACAGCCACTGCCCCAGAAAGACCTCTGTGACTTCAGAAAGACGCCTCCCTTTCAGTTCCCGTTGGGATTCAAAAAACAAGGCAGCTGTTCTAACGCCGCCGCCCGCTGGGTCAGAGCCACACAAGAAGGCCATTCGTTCCAGAGGCACCGGGGGAATCGCGGCTGCCCTGGGAGAGACCCCGCGGCGGGGCAAGTGCCCTCTTCCGAGGACTGGAGTCCGAGGCGGGGTGCCCATGCCGGGGAGCCCCGAACGTTTGTTCTGCGTCCTGCGCTTCACACACCGGCTGCTCCCCGCTTCCCAGGGAGGGAGACCCCTCCCCAGAACTGGCTGGGGGACACTTCGTGCCCAGCGCAGGGTCAGCACGGCGGGGAGCGACCCCTGCGGAGGCAGGCAGTGCGGGGGGGACCGTGGGTGCCGAGGCCACCAGGTCAGCATTTACACATCTTCACGCTTTAGGGCCGGGACAGGAGGGGCGCCTTGACGGGTACGAGGGTGAGTTTGGGTTCCCTGATGACTGGTTACGGAAGGTGCTGGTGCTCTGACATCTTTCCTGTGTACAAGGTGATGCCTCCGAGCCTGAGGCTGTGGGGGAGGGGGGCAGCGGACGGGCCTCCCAGCCCCCTCCCCCAAGCCACCCAGCAGTTTTTGTCTTGGGGGGAAAATCCCACATGTGGCGACTCTAAAACCAACCACTTTCTACTTCACTTCCTCATGTTCGAGGTTCTTCCCTTCTCTGTTCCGCTGTCTCTCTCCCTCCCCAAACCCACAGGAACATCTCTGGAAATGAGAGTTTCTGATGACACATTTTCCCATGTTCTCTGTAGCTCCCAAATTAGATTATATCCCCAGTTAATGCACTAAATTACATTTCCACTGGCAGACCAGGCCTGCAGTTTAACAAGCCAACCCCCGGGAATCTCGGGCTCGGCCTGCCCCCGCCGAGCCCACCTGCCCCGAGCGGGCACAGGTCACACACCAGCGAAGCCTGAAAACTCCCAAGCATCTCCAAACAAGAGAGGACTCAGGAGCAGCCCCCAAGGCCCCAGGCCAAGCTCATGATGCAGGGTGGGAGGTGTCTGCGGCCCAGGGCTGTGGACCCATTTAAATGCAGAACCCCGCTGGGCCGCAGCCCCAGGATCGGGGCAGACCCACATTTCTACAGCAGGTCATTGTCTTCTCTTTGGACCTCGGCCTGAGTGCTCTTGGGAACGCTTTGCTTTCTCTCCAGAAGTTTCTATCTCTGAGCCACGAGGCACAGTGCTGCTGAGAAGTACTTTGGAAACAACCCAGTGTTTCCGTCCAATGTTCTAAGCGAAGCAGGGTTGAGGTAGAGCCGGGAGCCGGGAGCCGGGAGCCCCAGAGCCAGCCAGCACGAGCCGGCCCCCCGCCGCCCCACGGTGGACCTCCTTCACGTGTCTTCTAGACTCTGCATGCTAGAGAAGCCTGCCTATCTCGCATCCGTCACTTGGTGGGAAGGAACGTCTCCTCGGACATGCAGCTGTTGGAACCTCTGACTTCAGAATAGAATCCAGAACTTCCCTCTGCCGGATCACAGCCCCCTGCAGGCTGGGACGGCCATGGCCTCTNACCTTCATCCCACACACAAGCCTTGGCTGCGCTTGGTGGGGGGAGGGGTCTCTGCCAGCACCTTCACCTTCGTCGCACACCCGCTGGCTTGCGGCCCTGCAGCCCAGGCTGGGAGAACTCCCCGTGACCACCTGCCTGGCTCTCTGCCCGGGGTGCTCCACCTTGGGTCCTCTTCTCTATGCTCCCCCATGGCGATGGTGCCCCCCCACGGCGATGGTGCCCCCCCACGGCGATGGTGCTCCCCCCACGGCGATGGTGCCCCCCCACGGCGATGGTGCTCCCCCACGGCGATGGTGCTCCCCCACGGCGATGGTGCTCCCGCCGTACATGCAGTTCTTCCACCCCTCGCCCGGTCTTCTCTCCCGGTCCTTCCTCTCTTCTCCCCTCAGGCCCTGGACAAGTGTGTCTGTCCTGAGGCCCCCAGACCTCTACTGCTCCTGGGGACTCGGGAAAGTCTGCTTTTGACTCAAGAACCAGACTCGTTTCCCACTGCAGATGGGCCCCACCCGGCCCTCTGGGTGTCGGCAGGGGCTGAGATGGCCACGAAGGCCACCATTGTCCCCCACTTCTGTAAGGACGGGGCATCACCGCACCTCCCCGAGAACCGGGAGGGGCCATCTCGTGCCCCAGGGAGAGTCAAGAGCTGAGACCCTGGACCCCAGAGACCGTGCCAACGATGACCCTGGGCAGTGGGGATTCTGTCTATCTACCCTCCCCTGAGGCTGCTGCTTGCATACATGAGATGACACATGTCAGCCGGTTAGCACAGGGCCCAGCACGTAGTAGGTGCTTAGCCAACACTAGCTGTATGATAAACTCTTTCTTGGAATGAGGTGAGTGATAAGCAGTCGGTAGGCAGTGAAGCCCCACTGACAGTTCTGGACGAGAAAGAATGTTGTAGATGCAGGAAAGAAGGTCTGAAACAGACTGTTTATGAAGGTGCAAAGCGTAGAGGGAAATTACAGAGAACACGGTGGCATCCCCACTCACCGGGGGCAAAGACGGGCTCAGGAACAAACGGGAAAACGGGCAGCACATCTGGCAAAAGACAGGATTTGCTGTGTAGTTCGCCGCAGAGGAAAGTGCAGCTGGTCCAGCGGCTGAAGTGCAGATGCGGCGGGTCCCTCCTGAGCCTCGGGGTGGGGAAGGCTCTCGGGCCGTGACTCAGACCCGGGGGGGTAACACACTGACGCATGCGGCTCGATGAAAACAAAACGACGGGGCAGCAGAAACACGGGAAACGGAGTCAGAAGACAACCAGCAAACGGGGACGACTCCCTCGCGTGTGCTGCAGACAGCGGTCCTGGTGTCTCTTCTAACACAGAGGGCTCCTCGGGCTCCTGCCTGGCTCAGCCGGTGGAGCCTGCGACTCTTGGTCTCGGGGTCGTGAGTTCGAGCCCCGTGGTGGGTTGTAGAGATGACTTAAGTTCATTAAAAAAATAAAATAAAATAAAGAATTCTTTACAAAGGACCAGAAACCTGGCAGACACTGGGAAAGGACAGGAACAAGCATTCGCAGAAAAGATCGATGAAGGTGAACCCGTCCCTGGGGGAAGGTGACCAGGCGGGGAGGACGCAGGCCTGAGCACGCGGGGCGCCAGCAGGGGGCGGGGCAGCTCCCTCACACACTGCTGGTGGGGACGAAGCCGCGCTCCCCCTGGAGGGACCCAGGCAGTGCCTCCCGAAACCGCACTACACTGCTCCCTTCCACGCTACGTGAAATCGGAAAATACTGGGAACACCAAATGCCGCCTCACAGGAAAGCGCCTGTAAGGTTAGGCGTGGTGGGGCGCCCGGAGGCTCCGTCTGCTAAGTGTCCCACTCTCGATCTCTGCTCAGGTCGTGATCTCACGGTTTGTGAGACTGAGCCCCGTGTCGGGCTCTGCGCTAATAGTGAGGAGCCTGCTTGGGATTCTCTCTCTCCCTCGCTGTCTGCCCCTCTGCAACTCGTGCATGCACGCCCTCTCTCTCAAAATAAATAAACTTAAGGGGCGCCTGGGGGGGCTCAGTCGGTTAAGCGTCCGACTTCGGCTCAGGTCGTGATCTCATGGTTTGTGGGTTCGAGCCCCGCATCGGGCTCTGTGCTGACAGAGCTCAGAGCCTGGAGCTGCTTCCGATTCTGTGTCTCCCTCTCTCTCTGATCCTCCCCTGCTCATGCTGGCTCTCTCTCTCTCAGAAATTAAGAAAAAAAAATTTAAAAAAAAACTTAAAAAAAGAGAGAATTATTCATGGTGCAATATTATCCAGCTGTAAAAACGGGGAGGGAGTTGTCCAGGCGCTGGTAAGAACCGATTTCCAGCAGAGTACAAGGAGAAGCACAGGACGGGGTAAGAACAGCCTTGGCACAGTACAACACAGAAGCCCCGCAGCACACCGTCGGATAAGAGCATTTGTAGGCTTGTAGAAGAATATCACACACAGCACACTGTAGGACAGTAGAACACTGTCTACAGTTGATGTAAAACACTCCACATAAGAAACGATGCAAGAGAAAATTCGTACACCTGCTGATCCGTGCAAAAGAAACACACGACGGAAGATGCAGAAACAAGTGAGACGGATCGCCCACGGGAAATGGGTGGCGGGGGGTGGGAGCGACGGGCCAGAGTCTGGATGAGGGGAGGTGACTTCTCCGAACCCACCTTTGAGAGCAGCTGACGCCGAGCGCAGTGTGATGGGCGGTTCTCGGCGTCAGCCTGGTCAGGCCACACTCCCCGGTTATTCAATCCCACACCAATCTGGGTGTTGCTGGGGAGTTGTGGGGACCCGCTTCCCATGCGTTGGCTTTAAGGAGAGGGGGTTATCCCTGATAATGTGGGTGGGGGGGCTCATCCGGTCAGGCCTTACGTCAGAGCTAGTTAAGAAATTCTGCCTCCCGGCCACAGCATCGGGCCTGCTGGCCAGCCCTGCGGGTTTCAGAATTGCCAGATTCCCCTGTCGCATAAACCGATTCCTTGTAATCAATAGTTAGTACAGTCACATATATAAATACCGCTGTTATTCAGCTTTCCCCACACCGAGGCTACAGAACACTTCACCCATGTTTTCTTCCAGGGCTCCTAAGGTCTCCCTGCTAATATCTGAATTCCTGATGAGCGTGTGTGTGTGTATCTTGGCTTCTAAACGACATTTTAAAAAATAATTTCCATAATTTGTTTAAAAATGTTTTAACGTTTTTATTTATTATTTTTGAGAAACAGAGATAGAGCGCCAGCGAGGGAGGAGCAGAGAGAGAGCGAGACACAGAACCTGAAGCAGCTCCAGGCTCTGAGCTGCCAGCACAGAGCCCGACGCGGGGCTCAAAGCCACCAACTGCGAGATCGTGACCTGAGCTGAAGTCAGACACTCAACCGACTGAGCCCCCTCGGTGTCCCCTAAACGATATTCTTCAATAAACGGAATCAGGGCTTCCTTGCAGAAACAGCTGCTTCCGGGGACTGGGGGGCGGAGCAGAAAATGTACAAGATGATCCTAGAGAATCTTGGGTACTGGAAAGGAAGGAAGTGCCCAAAGAAGGACGGGCAGGAGGGCATGTCAGAAGGGCACAAAAGCCAATGTGATGTTGCTCGAAAGGCCCAGCTGGGACCATTTAAGGTCGCTTGTGGGTACTTGGACCCAGCCGGGGAAGCCGGGATAAGCTCCCCATTCAAGTCACCTGCGCACAGCCCTAGTCCCAGCTGCAATTTCCTTCCCCCAATTTACGGGGACCTCGCTCCAGGCTCTCATCCTGCCG
>NW_027527429.1:2892967-2900356 GCF_008692635.1 Crocuta crocuta
GCCTGGGGCCCCCAGCCGCAGCTGACGGGCTGACGCGCCGTTACAGTGGGGACTCCTGCTTCCAGCTCCCTCAAATATCTTGATTTTCTTTTTAAATAAAAGAAGTCTAGGGTGCCGGGTGGCTCTGTCGTTTAAGCGTCCGACTCTTGATCTTGGCTCAGGTCATGATATCACAATTTGTGAGTTCGAGCTCTGCGTCCGGCTCTGAGCTGACAGTGCGGAGCCTGCTTGGGATTCTCTCTCCTCTCTCTGCCCCTTCCCTGCTTGCTTCCTATATCTCTATCTCAAATAAATAAATAAAAATTAAAGAAAAAAGTTGTAGCACCCACAGGCCTGCCTTTTATTTCCTTCTGTTTTACGTGCGGCTCTGCAGACAGCACTTTCTTTGGCCTGACTAATCGTCACTCCCGTCTGTAAGCACCACTGGGGACTGTCTGGGTGGCTCCCGTTTCTACGAACACCTCACCCCTGCTTCACTGGGAACATCACCGGCCTTTCCCTGTCTGGGGCCGGGCCACCCGTCTGCAGGCCGTCCACACCACTCCGTGGTCGCTGGCTCAAGGCAGGCGGGGGGAGTGCTTGCCTTCAGGGACCCCACTGTGTCCACCCTGGATCGGGTTAACGTGCAATCTTTAAACACAAATCCCTCTGCGGAGGCAGGAGGCCAATCGGTCTCCAGCACAGGCCGTTCTGATGCGAACAACCCGCTTCCTCCATCCCGCACGAGTTCTGGCCCCCGTTCCGGAACGCAAGAGCCTGGGCTCCGTGGGGAGAGCCCCCGACCCCACTGAGGAATGCCTGGGGCCCCGGGTGGCCCCAGCGAGGCGGGAAGAAGGGCCTTGTGCAGAAGGCGGAAGTCACGGGGGGGAGGGGCTCAGTGCCAGCTGTCTTTGGCGGGGGTTCACGGGCCACCTCTCCGGGGACGGCCTGCCCTGTCACCCGGTGAAGCTCGGAGCCCCGAACAGGTGGGAAGCACAGCCCCACCCTGACCACAGGGACCCACGGAGCCGGCCCTCCAAGCTGGGGCTCCTGCCACCGAGGCTCAGCCCCCGGGCACTGGACGGTGCTCTCTGTGGTCCCCCACACGCCTGCACGTGGATGGGCCACGAGCGTCTCAGCTGGACACGGCCCAGACGGAACCCTCCCTCCGAGAGCTCCCCCTGTACCAGGCCCACCATCCACGTGGGTCCCGGGCGTCACGGACACGGCCTCCCCCCGCCCCTCACCACCCACACTCTCTTATCGCTGGTGCCCTCCTTCGCCCACGGCCACACTGTCACCCTCGACTGTGGTGGGGAACCCCTCACCGTGGCCTTGAGTGGACTCCTCGCACCAGCCACGTCCCTCCCGCCAGGGGACACACGACACTCACTTGATGGTCTTGTCCCAGTCGCACCACAGCGTCTTCCCGATGGCCTCCATGTCCGCCTGGAACCGGGTGAGGCAGACTTCCTGGAGGAGGGCGTCATAGTCGGCGTCCCGGCAGGCCGTGGCCAGGAAGAGGTGATGCACTGCAACGAAGCAGCCGGGGGTGTCAGCCTGTCTGGGACCCCACCCAGCCTCCCCTGCCCTCCCCGCACGCCCTCCCCTGCCCTCCCTGCAGCCCTCCCCGNCTGCCCTCCCTGCTCAGCTTCCCCTGCCCTCCCTCCCCTGCCTTCCCTGCTCATCCTCCCCTGCCCTCCCTGCTCAGCCTCCCCTGCCCTCCCTCCCCTGCCTTCCCTGCTCATCCTCCCCTGCCCTCCCTGCTCAGCTTCCCCTGCCCTCCCTCCCCTGCCTTCCCTGCAGATCCATCCAGAACCTGCTTCCATGTAATCCCTGAAGCAGGAGCCTATGGCTCACCGATCACCACAGAACCCAGCAAAGTCCCTGCCTGTGACGGTGGCTCTGACGGTGCCTCCCAGTGCTCCATGGGGATGAGGCCAGGGGACGGCACTTCCCTCTGCTGGCACCGGCCGGCACAAGCAGGGTGCGCAGCAGCACCGGGCACGGGTCCGCCGCTCACGCACCCCTCCGTCCTCACACCGACCCCGATGCAGTTCCCGGCACCCCACCTCATACAGGTGCAAACTGAGGACCCCGGGACTGGACGCAGGCTCCTCCCCTCAATGCCACCAGGCCTCTAGCCTACACGGGCCAGAACGTGGGGTCCAGGCTGCAGCCTGAGGCCCCAGGAACAGACTACCGGCCTCAAGGAGCCCCCCACTCCCATCCCCTATGTCTGGATGCTTACCAGTTACAAGCCAGGCTGACGGGTGGAACGTGAAATGTGCTTTACCCCCCACTTGATAAACATGAGCTCAAAAGTAAAAAGTTAAGGGAATATACTGCACAGATCAAAATTCCCTCATTCCCCGCTAAGCCCACAACTGACGCTGGTGGCTGCTGGGAAGGTGGGGAAGACTGTCCCCTGGGTCCCCATGCCTAGGCCTCCCTCCTCTTCCTCTCCAAGCTGGACGTCCGCTTTCTCTGCCTCCCTACGGGACAATACAGAGCTAGAGTGGGAAGGCCTCCACATTTCCTCCGGGAGGGCCTGGCTCACCTACTGTCCCCCAGGCTACGCTGGCCCTCTGCCCACGGGGCACTCTCGCCCCACCCCTACCATCACGGTCTTTCTAAATCCCTGGATGGGGCCCGGAGCTGGGAATCCAGGGCTATACCAGGAATTCTTGGACTCCTTGCTGGACCTCGTGGACATGTGTGGACACTCAGCTGACCCTTGCAGCCCACGAGGTGGCAGGTGGAATGGCCGACCCAGGGAGAGGCCGGCAGCCCTCTGGGCAGGCACACCGGGTGGGGCGTCCTGGGGTCCCTGACTCCAAAACACAGCCTAGAAGGGAGTGTGTACTTGAGTAGGCTTGCCCCATGCCCCCCCAAGACTCCTGCCCCCCGTGCCTCCGTCTTCTGAGAGTAAAATGCAGAGGAAGTGGGCCTCCAGCCCCTACAATGCACGCCGCCGCCCAAGCTCTTCGCACGCACAGGTATCTTGGAGGCAGGTCCTACTGTGATCATCAACTTACTAGATGGGAAACTGAGGCGTCTGGGCTCAGAAGCAGGCGTAAGGTCCCAGCACCAGAAGAGGCGTAGACTTGACTGAACTCGTCTCACATCCCTTGGTCCCCCCACAAGAGGTTGGGGACTAGGCAGGAAGCTGGGCAGTAGAGTGGGGGCCTGACCTATCTTTCACTGCAGACCTGGGGGAGAGGACAGAAGATGAAGAGACGTGTCGAGGGTCACAGGTGGGGGTGATGACAGTGGGCTGTGAGGTGCCATTCTAGCTGCAGCTTCAAGGGGCTCAATGGATTATTACTGGATGGGTGTGTGGGTATGTGGATGGTTGAACAGATGAATGGATGATGGGTGAGTGGGTGGCTGGCTGGCTGGAGGGATGGATGATTGGGTGGAGGGATGGAGGGAGGGATGGGTGAACAGGTGGGTGGATGATTGGTTGGATGGATGGGTGGATGCATGGGTGGGTGAGTGGATAGATGGATGAATGGGTGGACAGATGGGTGGGTAGATGGGTGGATGGGTGGCTGGACAGGTGGGTGGCTGGATGGTGGCTGGCTGGGTGGGTAGATAGATGAATGGATGGATGGATGGACGGATGGATGAGTGTGTATATGGATGGATGATTAGTTGGACAGATGGGTGGGTAGATGGATGAGTAGATGGATGGACAGATGGGTGGGTGGATGATGGGTGGGTGGATAGATAGATGGATGCATGAATGAATGGGTGGATGGATGGGTGGGTGGATGGATGAGTAGGTAGAGAGATGAATGGGTAGATGGATGGATGCGTAGGTGAGTATGTGGGTAGATAGGACCCGGCTCATAGCCTTGCTAGAATGGAGTTTTAAATGGGAAGCTGAAGCCCTGGGTAGAGGTGACATCTGGCTCACAGAGTAAGGTGTCAACAGGGAGAGGGAAGGGGAAAGAATAGTCTTGGTTAAGGCACAGAGCTGATTAGCAGCCTTAAACACAAGCGAAGGGCAGACGGACACTGAGGAGCTGGAGGGCAGGCCAGCCGTGGAGGCCACGGGAGCAGTCTCCTCAGGTGTGCTCTCCCGGGCACCGGGAGCCTGCTCAGAGCCCGTGCTCCGGGAAGAGAGACCAGGATGTCACCAAGTGGGCAAGCGCTACCCCCCAAGGCAACGGCAGCTCTCGGGAAGGGGACAGGGTCCAGCTACAAGTGAGCAGCCACACACATTGCACCCCTGCAGAGTCAGGGGCTCGGGGTGAGGGGAGGACTGTGCTCAGAGGGGACTGATACCCTGCGGGCTCCAGGAAGGGACACAGCGAGGCGACCATAGCGGTGTCCGCGGGCTCCACCTTCTTTCAGAGGATTTATGTGAAGACCCTGAGGCCCAAGATTCCACGGGACGCGAGATGGGCGTGGGAGAGAGAACTCATTCCCGGAACTAATTACGTGACAGGCTCCAGGCTGCACACATCTCCACAGGGCGGCCAAGGCTGACAAAGCGACACTTCATAGCAGTGGAAGAAAAATAAAAACGCAAAGGAAACACACAATGAACCCCATGAATGCAGGGGTAGAGAGGAGGCCGGGCGGCAGAAGTCTGAGCTGCAGCTGGCCTGTGCCTGTGCCCTGGGGGTGTCCCAGGGAGGGCAGGACACCCCAGAAGGCTCCTGGGGTGTTAGCAGAGAAGCTGGGGAGCAAGGCTGCGCAGGGGGTGGGGGTGGGGGTGAAAGGCTGGCACGTGGGGAAAGCTCCTCGGAGGGTCCCCAGTGGAGAGGACCCACGCGCAGGCCAGGCCAGGCTTCCCTCGACGCCCTGGGAAGGAGGGCCCCCGCCGGGCGCAAGCGGCAGAGGCCGGGAGGCCACAGCACGTCCCTCGGGGGCCCCGCCCTCAGGAGCCTCCCACCCCTCTATTCTTGCCACTTGCCAACAGCCCCAGCGTGTGCCCCACGGCGCCCACGTGAGCACAGCGAGGGGACCCCTGAGAAAACGCCCCTGGCCGTGGATCGGGAGGTGCTGGGGGCTCACAGAGAGCTCAGAAGCGTTAGCACACCTGCTTCTGGAAGGAATTCCAAGTTGCCTGTCCGGCCTCGTTCCAAGGGACACCCATTTGTCTGCACCCCTCACTGCCCCCAGCCCCCTGTCTGCCTCCCCACTGGGAACGCCTTTCCCCAAACGTGGCCTGTCCGTGGCTGTGGTCTCCTCCTCTCAGAAGTCNTCCTCGGCCTCCTTCGGGGCTGGAGCAGTTCTGTCTCCTCAGAACAGTGCGTGCCGCCCCTCCTCCCCCGCCCCCTCTGACGTGTGTGCACGTTAACCTCTGTCCTATGTCGGGACAGCGACACGGGCAGGTCAGCGGACGGGCTGCGTGGGAGGGGGGCTGGGGCGCTGCNNGGAGAGAATCCCGTGCTGTCAGCAGAGCCTGACATGGGGCTCGAACCCACCAACCTGAGCCGAGATCAAGAGTCGATGCTTAACCCACTGAGCCACCAGGCGCCCCTTTTTCTTAAACAAGCTTCACGGGGCTGCTCTCATTGCAAAGAGAGTAGCTTATTATTTTAAAACTGACTTAAAACTGCCAGAAGTTTTAAACCCCGCTGTTGGGGGCCAGGCGGGTTCCCTTCCTGTGCGGCTGCGAACGAAACGCTCATAACTCAGGTCTTGAAAAGGCGGCGTGCGGAGGCGGTGACAGACCGCATTCCGCCCCGGCGTGTCGGGACGCGGCCTCCCCCGGCCCGCGCCTGCGTCAGGAATTCGGTGTCCTTTCAGGGAGAATTCCAAGCACCAGCTCCCTGGCTCCGCAGCAGAAAACGCCCCCCACCCGAGCAGCAGTGGTGGCCGCACAAGGCAGCGGGACCCTCGGGCAAGGTGGCCGGGCGCCGGGCTCCCCCGGGGACCCCCGGGGCGCAGGACAGCTGTGCCGAGACCTTTAAAGTTGGGTTTTCGATTGAGAGACGAGGGGCCCAGGAGTGTGAGCCTGCTACGTCCCATTTGATGGGTCCCCGGTCTGTGCCTGCAGATCTGGCCGGAAGGGTCCGTCCTGCTCTGGGGGATTTCATACCTGCAGAGGGAGAACCCGGGGCCCCCCACCGTCCTCNGAGCCTCCCTGAGGTGCCCTGAGCGGGGGGTGCAGCCTGGGAGCTTCCAGAGACCCCGCAGGAGGGGGAGGCTCGCCTGGGGCCTGGGGAGGCTTCCTCACCTCTCGGGCTGCAGTTTCTCTGGGAAATGGGAACCTCCCGCAGCAGCTGTGCTAGTGGGACTGCCCTCCAGACGCGCTTTCCTGGAAGCGAGCCCACTTCAGAATGAACGGCCCTGGGGCGCCTGGGCGGCTCCGTCGGTTGGGGGTCTGACTTCGGCTCAGGGCATGACCTCACGGCTTGTGGGTTCGAGCCCCGCGTCGGGCTCTGTGCTGACAGCTCAGAGCCTGGCGCTGCTTCGGATTCTGTGTCTCCCTCTCCCTGTCTCTCCCCTCCTCGTGCTCTGTCTCTCTCTTTCAAAAATAAATTTAAAAAAATTAAAACAAACAAATCCAAAAATGAACAGCCCACCTCGGCGGGGTTTTCAACATGAGCCCCCTTTTAGCAACTCACGGGACACTGGAGGCCTGAGCCCAGGGGGCTGGCAGGAGTGATGGGGAGGGGCCTGGGGAGGGCAGGAGGGGGAGATGAGGAAGGGCAAGGGCACCTTCAGGGGTGAGGGGCTTCTATGTTCAGTGTCTTGAGTCCACACAGGCATAGACATACGTCGGAAACTTCCAAATTATGCACTTGGAACATATCACTTTATTCTACGTCAGTCATATCTCAGGAAGCTGTTTAAAAGCAGTAAGCGCAGGGGTGCCCGGGTGGCTCGGTTAAGTGTCCGACCTTGATCCCGGCTCAGGTCGTGATCTCACGGTTTGTGAGATCGAGCCCCAGGCCGGGCTCCACGCCGACAACGTAGAGCCTGCTTGGGATTCTCTCTCTATCCCTCCTCTGCTCCCTCTCTTTCAAAATAAATAAACTTAAAAAACAATTTAAAAACGCCACAAAAACACACAATTGATGAAATGTTATCTCTCTGCTCTTCTCAGATCTTCTAATCACTGTGGGAAAGAGCCTCCCTAGGTGGGTCCTGCTGCAGGGGTGAATCACTCTCTGCTCACGGGGCCAGCAGGGGAGGACACCCCTTGGGAGCCAAATGCCCAGGACGCCACACGCGTGTCCTGTCCCCGAGTGCCCGGGGGTGACGCACACAGAACGCGGTTTGAACACGCGGCCCTCACCCGCCCCCGCCTACTCCGAAAAATGAAAACAAAAACCGAAAGACCAAACAACTGAAAACCAATTAAACCTCTTGTGTGTCCCGTAAAAGCTCCTACTCGGGCGTCAAGGCCCCGTGGGCCCTCCCCTGCCGGCTGCCCGGTGCGCGGCC
>NW_027527429.1:2900399-2902008 GCF_008692635.1 Crocuta crocuta
GCCCCTGCAGCGGGCTCTGTGGCGTCTGGGGGATGACGGCACAGAAAGTGAAGGTGCGGATGTGCTGGGGACACGTCACAGTACTCGCGGGTGACAGCCTGAGCCTCTTCTGGCTTCCAGAAAGCTCAGGGTGGTTTGGGTCTTAGGAGATGTTTTTCTCCTCTCTCCTTTTAAATACTGTTACTTTTGCTTCTTTTAGAGGTGCTGGTGCTGGGTCATCTTTGGGCACCTGAGAATATCTGTGTCTCCGTCCAGAGCCACCATCTATCTGTATTCTTTTTGGAAGCAAGCTGGGTACCAACGGGTAGAATGCAGGTGCAGCCCTAGGTCAGTGACACGCCGATTCCAGAAGGCTCTCTCCCCCTGCAGCCTCACGCTGGGGGCGCCCGCCCAGGGCGGCGATAACCGTGCCTCATGGGGCCACGTTCTTCCTCAGCCCTCTGCAGCCTAGTTCATCCCTGCAGGTAACTAGTACGGAGGGTTTTATTGTTCTCTCACTTAACAGCTGGGGACAGTGGGGCCCAGAGAGGTTAGGTGACCTGCCCAGAGTCACACAGCCCAGGACTGGTGCAGCCAGGATGCAATCCCTGACTTGCTTATCTCAGAACACATGGAAGAGACAGGGAGGGCGGCCACCTCAATGCCGGAGACCCCCACGGAGGCCCCAAAGCCTGTGATGACCGATGTCCGCAGAGCTTTTGAGCAGAGGCCTCTCTGCAGGCTGGCCTCCTCAGGGCCATCTTCCCCATGAGCGGTCGAGGGGGGTCTTGCTCGAGCGGCCGGAGGCCCACGTGAGGGACGGCCACCCGGCCACCGGCCAGAGCTGCCTGGCTGCGTGCGGTGCCGAGGGAAGCGGCTGCACTGCCCCGCCCTCACCGGGAGCTCTGCTCCCGCACGGGAGGTCAAGCAGGGGACAGGCGGCCCGGCGGGCCCTGCGGGGGCGGCACGTGGGCTCAGTCCCGCAGCCACCACAGGCAGCCCGAAGGGCCACGGGATACCACCGGGGAGGGCAAATGGGATTTCGTGATTTTATAAACTGATTTCCACAGCTCACCTGTCAAAGACATCTCTTTTGGTGTGTGTTTAATGACACGCAGGGCACTGGTGCAGGCGTACAATTTGCAAATAAATCACGGCACGGGGGGCTCCCCGGGGGAGGTGGTTCCGGGATGGCACTGCTCCAGATGTTGAGGTGCCCAGGCCCCGAGGGAGGAGCTCCCTCGCCCCTCGGAGCACCTGCTCCTGCCTCCCTTGTGGCTGCTTCCTCTGGCTGCCCCGGACCTGGCCCTTCGGTCCCCAAGCTCCATCCCCGGTGGCTGGAGGGCCCTGCACCAGCCCCTACGTGGCCGCCGTGGTCCCTTCCGGCCGTGGCGCTGTGCCTCCCTCCAGAGCTCCCTCCTCCCCCAGAAGGCTGTCCATCCACAGCAGGAGGGTCCCCGCCCCGGCCCCTCTCTGAGCAGCCAGTCAAGGGGGAAGAGGAAAAGTTCCCTTTGCCATTCAAACAGCAGCTTGGACGAGGCCTCCATCGAGCAGATTCTCTGCTTTGTCACCTGACCAGGATCCTCCTGGCAGACCCAGCTCACTTTCCCCTGCCTCTTGCCCAGAGACC
>NW_027527429.1:2902075-2910169 GCF_008692635.1 Crocuta crocuta
TGCTCTGTGCTAGCTGTGGGGGCCCGTTCCTGTGTCCCCCTGCATCCACGAGAAAATGGGACACTAAATCGGGCCGAAAACCTAAGTACCGCAGAGTAGTGGCCAAGGCTGGGCAGCAGGGAGTCAGACAACACAGGCCGAAAAAGCGATAAACCACAATATCATCGCTGACACGGTTAAATTCCACCTGGAAAGCAGCGACGGGCACCTCGCGCCTGCCGGGATGGCTGCCTTCACAAAGCCAGAAATACGGCGTGTGGGCGAGGAAGCGGACCATGCGGACGCTGGAGCAGCGCTGACGGGCGCGCAAAATGGTGCCGCTGCCGTGGGAGACAGACGGCGGTCCGAGACATGACAGTAAACTCAGAACCACCATCTGACGCAGCAAGCCCACCTCTAGGCACACACGCAAAAGGGAAAGCAGGGTGCTGGACAGAGGTGTGCACACCGTGTTCACGGCGGCATTTCCACGACAGCAGGCGCTCAGAGCCACCCAGGCGCCCGCCGACAGATGAAGACACAAAATGTAGCCTGTCCGTACGATGAAATATTAGTTCAGTCTTTTTATTTTCTATTTTATTTTTGTTTATTTATTTAAAATTAAAAAAAATTTTTTTTAGAGAGACAGAGCACGAGTGGGGAGGGGCAGAGAGAGGGAGACGTAGAATCTGAAGCAGGTTCCAGGCTCTGAGCCGTCAGCACAGAGCCCAACGTGGGGCTCGAACTCACAAACAGTGAGATCATGACCTGAGCTGAAGTCGGACGTTCAACCAACTGAGTCACCCAGGCGCCCCAATTCAGTCTTTTTAATAAAAATATATTTATTGATTGATTTTGAAAGAGAGCGACTGGGGAGGGGCAGAGACCAGGAGAGAAAATCCCAAGCAGGCTCTGCACTGCCAGCCCAGAGCCCGACACGGGGGTCGATTCTCAGGAACTGTGAGATCATGACCTGAGTCAAAGTCAAGAGTTGGACACTTAACCGGCTAGCCACCCAGGCGCCCAAATTCAGCCTCAGAAAGGAAGGCAATCCTGCCGCACACTCCAGCGCGGGTGGATCTTGACACCAGGCTAAGTGAAACAAGCCAGCCACAAAAAGACAACACTGTGTCAGTCCACATTCACAGGGACAGAGCGCAGATGGCGGGTGACGGGGCTGGGGGTGTCCGTGTATATGAAGAGTTAGTGTTCAAGGGCAGGGTTACAGTCTGGGAGGACGAGAACGTTCTGGACATGGATGGTGGGGAAGGTTGCCCGACAACGTGAACGTACTTCATGCCACAGGACCTTGACAGAGGTAAGATGGCAAATTTCACGTTATGTGTATTTTACAGCAATTAAAAATTGGGGGCGCCTGGGGGGGCTCAGTCAGCTAAGTGTACAACTTCGGCTCAGGTCATGATCTCGCGGTTCGTGGGTTCGAGCCCCGCGTCAGGCTCTGTGCTGACAGCTCAGAGCCTGGAGCCTGTTTCGGATTCTGTGTCTCCCTCTCTCTGCCCCTCCCCTGCTCATACTCTGTCTCTCTCTATCTCTCTAAAAATGAACATTAAAAATTTTAAAAGAAATAGAACAATAAAATGGACAAAGCAGCGAGTGGGATGAATGTACGAACGGGCCCCGTGGATGGGCCTGCAGGGGTCACGGGCGTGACCTCCCTATCGTCCCTCCGGGCACAGTGCACAGCAGCTCAACCACAGAGAACGCACGGGGTCACACAGCGGCACAGCTCCCAGCCTCCGGCAGCGCTGGAAAACTAAAACAAGCAAGGTCACCGACGTCACATAGTTTCCTGTGGAGACCAGCATCGGCACACGAACTCTCACACTCTTCAGGGGGGCTTGTGGGCGACTTACGAGAGGAAGATTTCGTCAGGCCAGGAGGGGACCCTGACGTACCACAGTGGTGGGCCGTGACCTCAGGGCAATAAAAGCAGCAATATCAGTGGAGAAACAAACAAACAAAAAAAACCCCAAAAAAGCAAAAAACAACACTGAGCAGTTGGGATTTTAAAAAACTTGCTTCCAAATGATTGAAGAGGAAATTAAAGCCACAAACACCGAAAACCTAGAAAATGTTAACAGTGGCCACAAGACAGAAACTTGGGGACGCAGCCGAGAGGCCAAGCAGAGGATGGACTGGACCAGTTTCAGCGCGAGGAAGAGAAGCATTTGAGGAGAAAGAGCTGGTCGTCTGGGGGCGGGGCTGGGGGACGCATGACAGAGGTCCAGCGTGTCCGTTTCGGTCAAGGAACAACATGAAACGATCAGTTCACAAATTGGGCCGGTAAAGGGCAAATGTCCACAGATACAATGAGAAAAATAAGAAAATTATCTATATCGTTACATGTTGGATAAAACAGACAAGTTCACAGAAAATGTGAAACAAGGTCGTTGCCGTAAGAAACAGGAAACCCGAGGGGACCCACACCCGGGAAGGAGTCTGTTCTCTTCACCGCCGAGGGGGCTCCACCCAGGTGGTTTTATCGGTGGAACGGGGATCCTCAGCACTTGAGGGGGGCTCTCTCATTCGCACCTCGCAAACTGCCCTGACACAGACGGGAAGAATGGAAGTTCTCGCACGTCTTTTGGGAAGAAAACCCAGTGTCATGAATGCCGCGCACCAAAGCCACCTGACTTCGCGGATAACGGAGCGAAGGTCAAGAGGGGCAGCGGTCAGCGGATGTGTGCGTCTGCGGCAAGGCTGCGTGGGGACCCGGGGGGCTCGAAGACTCCCACTGGCAAACCTCCTGTCCACCGGCGTCCCCCTCTCCGTGGCGCCAGCAGCCCCCAGCCACGGAGGGTTCACAGCTCCGCCCGCTGTAGTGCGGTGGCAGGAAACGGTCCTTCCTTCACACCAAGAAAACAGCTGACGCAGGGCAAGAAGGCTCGTGCCCCCTCCCCGCCCACCCAGCCAAGGTCACATGACGTAGAGCACCTTGCACCCATAGGAGAAAGACCAAAGGTTCGAGACGCTGCTGTCTGGGGGGGGTGGAGCGCAAAGGCAGGCAGCTGCTGGCAGTNCCCCACTGGGAGGCAGTGGCGAGCTCAGCCTTACTGAGATGATCTCATGACGTGTCTGAAAAAGTCACGGGGGAGAAGGACGAAAACAGAACCAGAAGACGGCCCTGCGAGGCTCCGAGCGTGGGCCCCGCGCCGCAAGCACACAGAAGTGAGCTTAGGGTCCAGCGGCGGCCAGTTAGAAAATGAATAGGGAGAGTGTCCCGTCTGCAGGAATTGTTAGGAACCCGCGGGAGAAACGGGGTCCTGCTGGAGGGTGGGGGCACTGCGTGCGGCTTCCTAACCAGGTGGTCATGACATTAATCCTCCCTGATGGGTCAATAATCAGAGCAATTGCCACTCAAATCCCACTCGCCACTTAGCTAGAAAATCGGCAGACGTTGCAGACGGACCAGGGACCAGGGTGCTCCAGAGGGAGCCCCTCGGGACCAGGGCGCTCTCAGGGGGCCCACGGCTGCTGCCCCTGTCTAAGTGCCCGGGGATGCCCAGCAGCCACATCTCTGTGTCTCCGTGGACTTGGCTTCTAGTCCCCAGCCAGCACCCCATCTTCGTCCCTTCTGTCCGTGGTTTGCACACCTGCACACCTTCCCGACTGAGATGCTACCCTAGATGCCCCTCCTGGCCGCACCTCTCTCCTGTGCCCTGGGCTTGTGTGGGCGCCTGCCTATCTGCCATTGTCCCTCACTGTGCAAGGGGGCAGCTGGCCCAGCGTGGCTGCTGTGACTGGCGCTGCCAGCTTCCCCAAATAAACATATAGGGCGTCCAGGTAAATCTGAATGCCAGGGGGGCGGCCTTAGAAGACGGCACGGGACAGGCTTATATGAAAACAGTTGGCCGCGTGTCTGAAGTCTGAATCTCACTGGGGGCCGTGCTCCCCGCAGCCCCCGGGGCCCCCCGCCTCACACCTGCCGCCTCACACCTCCTGCCGCACCCCCGTCCCGCCAGCCCTGGCTGGTCTCCTGCCTCAGCCCACGGCTCTTTTAAACCACTGAACACGCCTCAGGCTGACCCGCGGCCCCTCGATGCAATCTGAACGGCTCACCTTGGCCCCCAGCTCGGGTCTTCCTCTAGTGCCCGCCTTGCTCAGAGCCCCTTCTCCACACACTTCAGTTATAAAGGCTTCCAGAAAGTTCCAAGATTCAGGCATAACCATCCTAGGGTATCTGGAGGGCTCTTCCCAAACCGCTCAGGGCTCGGGAGAAGGGTCCCCACACCCAGCCCTACCCCCACGGCTTATTTCCTTTCGCGAAAAGAGCACTATTTATACACGTTGTTTACACGGAAGGGCTTCTCGGCCTCGGCCCCACGGACGTTTGTGCCGGGCCATTGTTGTGGGGGTGAGGGGCTGCCCAAAGCTCAAGAGGGCCTCCACCCCTTCCCAGTCGTGATACTACACGACCCACTTGTGCTACAGGACACACGGAAGCTTCCAGGAGAAATGCTTTCGCTCTCCTATCTGTCCATCTACCCAGCCAGCAGCCATCTTTCCTCTCACCATCACACCCATGGAATCTTCTAGAAGCAATAAACACATACGCAGAGAGAAAGTCAACCTTGGGTACCGGTATCACCAGGTTTCTGTTTAGGCGATTACACGCTTTCTAGACATCTTCCCCCAGTGACACGGGGTTTTGCTTCGTGACACATGAACTGCTCTGATTCCAGTTGATCACTGGTCAGCATATGTGACTCTGTGGCTCAGGAGACTCCTTCCCGGTGGGCCATGAGGGAGTGGGGATGCAGAGCCTGGGAGGGCACGGGTGGGCCCTGCTCAGGCCCCCGGCGCCCCAGCCCTTGTGAGTGACCCCGAGGGAGGAGGGTTGCCCACCCCAGGGGTGGCGGGTGGGGGCAGCCCAGGAAGGCTTCCTGGAGGCAGGCAGACATCTGGGAGGGGGGCTGTGTGGCTGCGGGCAGGGGGCGGAGTGGAAGTGAGGCCAGGTGGGACAGGTCCCAGAATCCACTGTGGGAACCGCCCATGGCAGGGAGGGCGTCATCAGATGACAAAATAAAGGGGACAGCGTGAGGCCTGATGAGGAACCCAGTGAGGAGGCCGGGCTGTGCGGCTCAGGCCCCCGGCCCCCTGCCCCCCGCGGCCTGGCCGGCGCCTCGCTCCCAGGGGGGTGCTTGCAACTCATGCTTCGGAGGACGATGGAAGCAAGGTCTTTCCGTGTCAAAGAAAATACTAAAGTAAAACAATCTTCGGGGGAAAAATCTCCTCCAGCACAACAATCGCTTCATTATGTAACATGAATACGGGCTTGTTTAGGTTGGGAGCCTCCTGGGCCGCTGTGTGGACATAACCCTCCTCACTGAGAACGAGCGGGTTCTCTGGAACGTTACTCAGCCCTGAGGTCGTCCTGTCCCCGAGGGAGGCAGGTCTGGGGACGAGGCCACCTCAACCGGGGGCTGTGGGGGGGGCGAGTCCCATCAGCATCTCTTCCCTCGGCACCACCTGTCTCCCCGTCGTGCAGGGGCGGCACCGGCCTCCTCCACCCGGCTCCCCTCCCCCCCCACCACACACCCTCAGGACGCCTCCCCTGAGTCCGGGGAGGGGAGAGCCTCCCGGCAGCGTTTCCGAGCCCTCAGAGCCCGCTGCTGCCCGCTGTCCACCAGGCACCTGTCCGTCTGTCCGGTCATGGTCACAGGAAGGGATGTGGCGGCCGGGCTGGGAGATCCAGCCGAGGGGAGGGGGCGGCCTTCTCCCCGAGGCTCCAGCAGGAAACGATTGTCCAGCCCGGGTCCCCCGCCCTCCCCGAGGCAATCCCGGTGGACACGCCCGAGGTGGGGCCCACAGAGGGGAGAGCCCACCGTGCTGGGTGGCCTGGCCTTGAGAGGGATGGGCCCGCCTCCCAGGCCGGGGCACGCTGGCAGCCGAACCTGGGGGCTCCACTACTGGGGGCTCAGTGTCGGCATTCACAGCTCCAGGGGCCACCACATCACCCGCTTGGCCAGACCCCCATCTTCACTGAGTAGGGGCTGTGGAGTCGGCTCATTCTGGGGGAAAAGAATCTGCATGAACAGAACCAGCTATTCGGCATAAGGAAGGATTCCACCGAAGACACCTCCTTGGCGGGAGGCTCACTACCACTTCCAGCGTGGACATAGCTCCCGCAACAGCTCTGGCCTGGGACCGACTGTAACGTGCACGACTGGCAAGGGCCTATGGAAGGGAGATGAGATCCAGAGATTTCTCCCTGCGGTTAAATGCACGGGGAGAGTAAACAAACACGCAAACAGTTTGATCAGCAAACAAGTGTCCTCCAGCTTTGGATTCCGGGGTCAGAACTGCCTCCAGGTTTAAACCAGCGCGACGATCTAAAACAGTCACATAGAGTGCATTTCCTGCGACACCCATCAGTCCCAAACATTTAGACTTATATTTATACTGCGTCATGTATTTCAATAAACATGGCAGCCTTGCAGGAAAACCCTCGATGCCCCCTTTCCCCGCCGCACGCCACGGAGGGCACCTGTTTCCCAAGTCAGGTGACAGACAAGCACGTCACTGAGGACGGCCACACCTGCGTGAAAGTGGGCTCACAGATACAGGGGCTTACAACGAACACGGCCATCACAGAATAACCCCGGCTCCTCAAACTTTTCGGTGGCTATCTATAAAATTTACGAGATGCATGTGGTCATGTCTGAGTCTTCTGCAAACAGAAGCGCGCACACAAAGCCCAGGTTTAAGACTGCTTGATTGTAAAAGTGTTACAGATAAGTTCTTGAGCCTATGGATGAGCCAACTTTAAAAAAAAAAAAAGAAAGAAATTCCACACTGCTATTTTGGGTAGCAGAATCTGCATCACCAAGGAGATCTGGCTACTGGTAGAAGTTGGGAAGAAAACACTGTGTGCTCCGTAATTCTACTAATGACTGCTGGGCTCCAACGACATTAATTGACTGATCACCTCGTGAAGTGGTGTTTACTTGGAAAATAAAGATGTAACATTAGCCAGGCCACTCAGAATAGTGTTAAGATTATAGGACTCTGGGCTTCCAGAACGTGTGTTACTTTCTTGGTAAATAAGGGAGGATTTCATATGTGATGGTGACAATAGTGTTTATTTGCACGGGCGTTAGAGGGTGCAGCTTCTGGACAGCACTAAGGAGATGTAGTTAGTAGTTATGTTAAAAGAAAAAAAAAGACACATCCGGGCTTCCTGGCTCCTTAGCAGAGTTGTGTTCATTTCTTTGGAAGCTAAGACAGTAAGTTCCACGTCAGGCCAGATGGATCCCAACACAAAAGGAGAGACAAATACTCTAAGACTTTGCTTTACACATAACTTCGGCCGAAACGCTGGGAGAGGCAAGATGGGTTTTCAGGTTACTTTGCAGGGAGGCAGACGCTAAGGGCTTTAATCAGTGCAGAGAGACTCGGTGGCCAGCCTGCAACTGCGAGGCTCCCGCACGGCCCTGAGTCCCTCTCGTCCGGGTGCCCTGGGCCACCTCGGGGGACAAGCCGCCACTGCCCCCAGCTGCTGCCCTTCCCCCTTATATAATCAGCGCGCGGGTCATCCCTCATCAGGACTCGCACTGCGGTGCTGCCCCCAACATCACCTGCTCTGGGGAGAGGCCGCAAGTACCAGCACCAGCTGCGGGCCTGTGTCTCCGGGCCGCTGGGTTCTCGGGCTTCAGTGCCCTGCATTTAGGTTTTCGTAAAAAGTAACTCAGTACATGAAATGAGTCCAGTGGCTAAAGCAGTTTGGGAAGGTTTCTTAGCGCTGCTGAGGACGGCTTCATGGAAAACTATGCGCGGTCTGCGGGCGCCTCCCTGCAGTCCCTGGGTTTCAGTTTTATAATCTCTCTGCAAGCAGAACGCCCAGGACGTTCTGCCTCCTCACCGAGGGCCCCTCTTTGAATTCCCAGGAGGCAGAAGCGCCAAGTTCACAAGCAAACAAAAGAAGGTTTGGAACCGTCCAGAGGAAGGAGGCAGGTCCCATTTTCGCAGAGGACATCCTAGGGAGGCTTGTTTGCAAATCAGCAAGTGCCGCGCGTGACCGCCAGTCTCAGTCTTAACTAGTTTCTAGATAAAAGGGCCGTGGACGCGGTGCCCGGTGCGAGCCCGGAGGTGCCT